>NW_021833576.1:0-15000 GCF_006345805.1 Octopus sinensis | reverse complement strand
AGAGTAAAAGAGTATATATATATATATGTATGTTATATATAGTTGTAATTATATATATATATATGTATATATATGTGTATATATATATATATACATACATACATACATACAAACATTACATACCTACTTACATATATATATATATAATTTTAATCCAAACGGGAAACAAAAAAACAACAACAATGGAACAATTACAGTATTATTATTAATAGGCGCTCAGGAAATGGAAGCAGGGAGGTATGACGTTTCGAGCGGAGCTCTTCGTCGGAAACATAAAGAAGGAAGAGAGAGGAAAGAAAGAAAGATCCCAGAGGGGCAACAGGGAAAGAGAAAAAAGACGACTGGTGTTTACGAGTTGCACATGGTGGAAGGCGGATGTTACGATAACAGAGCAAAGTGGGTTTTTAAAGGCAAAAGAGTGGAGATAAGGTTGGTAACGCAACAGATGTGTGTGTATGTGTGAGTGTGTGCGTGTGCGTTGTGTGTGTATGTGTGTGTGTGAGGCGAGATGAAAAAACAAAAAAATATATGTGTGTGTTAGTGTGTGCGTCTGTGTGTAGGCGTGTGAGGTAGGGCGAGACTAGTGGTCAGCTTAGCAGACAAGGTCAGTAGTCAAGTAGTAAGAAAAAGAAGGAAAGGAGGAAGGAGGAAGGGTGGGAGGGGAAGGGGTGGGGGCGTATGTAGCGTGCCAGCGTGTGTTGAGTAGTAGTGTGTTGTGTGTGTCCAGTGTCGGCGAGTAGATGAATTGTGTAAGAGTAAGTATATATTAAGCAATGTGTGTATATGTGTGCGCGTGTGTGTAACGAAAAAAGGGGGGCGGTTAAGGAAAAAGGACTCCAGCTGAGGGGAAGATGGAAGAGTGGTCCCGCGGAGACGGGCGTGGGAAACCCAACGACACGCGACGGTCCCAGGAACGGGCGGGAGGTCTCGTCGTCGGTCCAAGGCGAGGTGCATGCGGCGCGTATGCGTGCGCGAACCGGCGCAAGCGCGTGGTGTGCGCGCGCTGCGAGTATGCGCGTAAGTATGTATGTGTGTGGATGTGTGAGTGTGTCTGTGTGTATGTCTGGGTGGCAGTGTGTCCGATGAATGTATGTGAGTATGTGTGTGTATGTATGTGTGTGCATAGATGTATGTCCGTGTGTGTGTGTGTGTGTGTGTATGTGTGAGTGTGTATGTATGTACGTGTGGGTGTGGGGGAAGTGTGTGTATGTGCATGTGTGTGCGCGTACATACAGGTGTGTGAGTGAGTGTGTGTGTGTGTATGTATGTGTGAGTGTGTATGTATGTGTGTGTAGGATGCATGTATGGTATGGGTGTATGTATGCGTGTGTATGTATGTATGTGTACGTGCGTGTGTGTGTGTGTATGCGTGTAGGTGTGCGCGTGTGCATGCATGCATGCATGTGCGTATGTGTGTGTGTGTGGTGCATGTGTGTGGGTATATATGTATGTGCGTATATGTGTGTGTATGTGCGTACATGTGTGTGTGTGTATGCATGTGTGTGTATGTAGGTGTGTAGGCGTGTGTGTATAGGTGTATGTATGTAAGTATGTAGGGGTGTGTCCGTGTATGTGTGTGTATGTATGTGTGTGTATGTAGGTGTGTGGGCGTGTGTATATGTGTGTGTATGTAGGTGTGTGGGCGTGTGTATATAGGTGTATGTGTGTATGTCTGGGTTGTGTCCGTGCATGTTTGTTGTTGTGTGTGTGTATGCATGTGTATGTAGGTGTGTGTGTGTACGTGTGTAATGTATGTGTGTGCGTGTGTATGCGTGCGTGGTTGTATGTAGGTGCGTGTGTATGTGTGTGGGAGTGTAGGTGTGTGTGTGGTGGTGCGTGTTTATGTTGGTGTGTGCGTATGTGAGTGTGAGTGTATGGGTGTTTGTCATGCATGTGTGTGTGCGTGCAGGTGGAGTGTGTGTAAGTATGTGTGTGTGTATGTTTGTGTGAGTGTGTATGTGTGTATGTCTGTGTGTATGTATGTGCGTATAGGAGTATGTGGGTATGTGTGTTGTATGTATATGGGTGTATGTATGTATGTGTGTGTGTGTGCATGTGTATAAGTATATGTGTGTGTGCGTATGTGTGTATAGTGTATGTGTGTGTGTTTATGTATGTGTGTATGTATGTGTAGGCGTGTGTGTGTAGATGTATGTATGTATGGGTGTGTGTCCGTGGGTGTTTGTGTGTGTGTGTAGGTAGATGTGTGGCCTGAGTGAGGTATGGCTGTGTAGGTGTGTGTGGGTATGAATGTAAGTGTGTGTGTTACAAGTGTATGGGTTGTATGTCTGTGGTGTGTGTATGTCTGAAGTAGGTATGTATGTGTATGTATGTTGTGTGTGTGTGTGCAGGTATATGTGTTGTATGTGTGTGTGTGAGTAGGTGTGCGTGTATGTATGTGGGTAGGGATGCATGCGAGTGTGTGGGTATGTATGCATACATACGCACGCGCCACATCCGAAGCAAGCCCACACACACGAAGCGCGCTCACGCACACAACGCACAAGCAGTACAACGCAAGCCCAAGGGGCCGACCAAGTCCCCAGCGCGCGCCAGGGCGCGCGAGCGCAAAGGCCCTCGAACGCCCCGCTACGCGGGAACCGAGGATCCATCAGCCAGCAAACGGAAAAGCAGAGAAAAAAGAAAAGGGGGGGCTGCCTGGATGCAAAAGGTGTGTAGTGTGGTGTGCATTCAGTGTAAGGGTGTGCATGTGTGGGTATGTATGTATGTATGTGCCTACATGTATGTTTGCATGTGTGTGTGTGAAGTATGTACGTGCGGTGTGTGTGTGTGAGTGTGTGTGTATGTATGTGCGTATGTATGTGTGTGTGTATGTGTGTATGTATGTCTGTGTGTGTGTGTGTGTGTGTGTGTAAGTATGTATGTGTGTGTGTGCGTATGTATGTATGTGTGTGTGTATGTGCATGTTGGTTTGTATGTTAGTGTGTGTTAGTATGTCTGTAAGTGTGTGTGATTAAATGTGTGAATGTATGTACGTAGATGGGTCTACGTATGTGTGTGTGAACAGGCGTGTGGGAGGTAGGTGGGTAGGTGTGTGTGGGAGGTAGGTGGGTGGGTGTGTGCGTGTGGGAGGTAGGTGGGGGGGTGTGTGGGGTGGTGTTGTACAAAAAAAAAAAAAAACGGATCTCAAGAGGAGGGGGCTGTGTTAAGTCCGTGTGGGGTGGTAGTTTGTAGGGTGAAGATGTAGCGTTGCTCCAAGTGGAGCCTGGAAAGTGGGCGACCATGGTGGGGGGCGAGACCAAACACTGAGATGTCATCTAGGGAATGGCCGGCCGAGCGGAAGTGGCGTGCAACGGGAGAAAGAGAGTGTAGGCGAACGTCCCTCAAGTGTTCAGTGAATGAAACGGTCGGACAACCGGCGTCCCGTCTGTCCTACATACAGCATCCCGCATAGGTTGCATTTAATGCAGTAAATAAGGCCAGACGAGGTGCACGTAAAAGAGTGCCTAATGCGTACAGTGTGCAGGTTGGAGCTGGTGACAGCGGTGGGTTTGGTGATGAAGGGGCAAGTGTTGCAGCGGGATCTAGAGCAAGGGAATGATCCGTGTGGGGCTGAGGGGGAAGGAGAGAGGGTGCTGTGGACCAGGAGGTCACGCAGATTGCGGGCTCGTTTGAAAGAGGACAGGGGTAGGTTAGGGAAAATGGGGCGGGTGGTGGGATCAAGCTGGAGGCGACGGAAGGCACGTAGTATCTTGCGACGAAGGGGTAGGGTAGAGGGGGGGAAAAGGAGGGGGAAGGGTGGGAGAGGGGGGGAAAAGGAGGGGGAAGGGGTGCGGTTGGGGGGTGGGCGGGGGGAAGGAGACAGGGCGGTAGTGCGGTCGATACGACGGGCGCGGGTGAGGGCATCAGAGAGGAGTATGTGTGGGTAACCTCGGAGTCTGAACATGCGGGCCAGGTATTGAGATTGGGTCTCGAAATCCTGGTCGCGGCTGCACAAACGTCGGAGGCGGAGGAACTGGGAGTAGGGGATGGCTCGTTTGGTGTGGAAGGGGTGGGAGGAAGAGAAGTTGAGATAGAGGTGGGAATCCGTAGGTTTAAAAAAGGCGGTGTGGTGGTGAGAGATCTGGAGGGGTGATCGATGCGGAGAGAGATGTCAAGGAAGTTGACAGAGGTGTTGGAGATGGTGGAGGTGAATTGAAGAGAGGGGTGAAAGTTGGAAAGGAAAGAGATGAATTGGCAGAGAAGTTCACGGGAAAGGGAGAGGTGGCACCTACGCAGTCGTCGATATAGCGACCGTATAGTTCGGGGGTGGCCCAGAGAACTGGAGGGAGAACAACTTGGGCCTCAATGTAGCCAAGAAAGAGATTGGCGAAATTGGGGCCCATCCTAGTTCCCATCGCGACCCGGACACCTGTTGGTACGTTTCCCCGGCGAACGTGAAGCAATTGAGGGTGAGGACGAGCTCAGCCAAACGGAGAAGGGTGGGGGTGCTGGGGGTGGGGTCGGGACGACGGTCGAGGAAGTGTTGGAGGGCTAGGAGACCGTCATTGTGGGAATCACTGTGTACAGGGATTTTACATCTAATGTGAAGAGGAGGTGTGAGGGGCTGGAAGGGAAGGAAAAGGAATTGAAGAGACGGAGGGCGTGGTTGGTGTCGTGTATGTGGGATGGGAGGGCTGCGACTAAGGGGGACAGGATGCGGTCGAGGTATAGGGAGATGAGTTCAGTGGGGCAATTACAGGCAGAGACTATGGGACGGCCAGGATTAGAGGGTTTATGGATCTTGGGAAGGAAGTAGATGGTGGAGGTGCGGGGTGTGCGGACGATGAGGTTGGTGGGTGTGGGGGGGGAGAGAGCGGAGGAGGAAGATGAGGTCGTGGATGGTGGAGGACACTCGCTGTTGGTAGGAGGAGGTGGGATCGGAGGGGAGGAGGCGATAGAAGAGTGGATATATTATATATATATATATATACACACACACACATATACATACATGCATATATATATACATATACGTGTGTGTGTGTGTGTGTGTGTGTATGTGTGTGTGTGTGTGTGTGTGTGTGTGTGTGTGTGTGTGTGTGTGTGTGTTACACATTTGCGTGTTTCACTGTGCAGCTTCATATTTCTCTCTGAACCCGAATACCACAGCAGGTAAGCCAAGATTGGCACCACACTTCTTTACTCAAACTGTTAGTCTACGTGAGTAAATAGATACAAAAAAGAGGGACGGAGTAAGGCAGCCGTTCTGACAAACAGACAGGGACAAAGACATACAGATAATGTGCAAAAGATACAGACAAGAATATAAGCAAATAAATAACTTTATATTTATTTTGGAAACATTGCTGTATAGTTTTTTTTTATATTTCAATTTTTCGCTCTCTCTCTCTCGCTCATACCCTTTTCTGTTTATTAGTCCATTGCCCCCTATTTCTCTTTCTCCTCATCTCACTCTCTTCATTGTCTACTTACCTATCTATCTATCTATCTATCTATCTAATCATATATCATCTATCTATCATCTATCTATCTATCTATCTATCTATCTATTATCTATCTATCGATCTATCTATCTATCTATCTATCTACTTCTATCTATCTATCTATCTATCTATCTATCCATCTTCTATCTATCTATCTATCTATCTATCTATCTATCTATCTATCTATCTATCTATCTATCTATCTATCCATCTATCTATCTATCTATCTATCTATCTATCTATCTATCTATCTATCTATCTATCTATCTATCTATCTATCTATCTATCTTTATCTCTAGGTATTCGCTTGAGTTGTCTATTACCAAATGCAATTTTTCATTTTAAAAATCAGTCATTTTATGACAATGATATTTAAAAAATGTTTTTGTATCGATATCTACTCAAAATCCATTAATGGCTTTTTTACCCCCACCTTTCTACTCTGCTTCCAATTGTAAATATGAATGCTGCTTTCATAAAAATAAAATAGTTGTTAGCCTGAACATGTTCGAAATATGCTATAACAAAAAAAAAATTAAGGAAAATATCTGGAGAGAGAGAGACCCGACGCCGTCACTCAGATATCACAGAATGCATGTATGTCTATTGTTGTGTACAATTGCGTAACGACTGTTGTGAAAAAGCAGAATTTAGGACTTCTGTATCCATAAGAAAAGGGAAACAATGAAATTAGACGTTATACATGTTTGGGTGAGCGTACTTGCATGCTCGATCTTTTCCAACTTCACCTTCCAAGTCCAACCAACATTAATGGCGCCGTGATTTCTCACAAAGAAATTGATCTTCATTTGAAAACTTCTCCATGTTGTTCTTCGATTTAAGTGAAAGCCAGAGGAAGTTCATTAATAGAGAAGATTTGATAGACAGAAACACTGATAAGAGAGGAAATAGATAACCGAATAGATCGCGTAAAATCGAGTTAGGTTCACGAACTGACAGATATGAAGACACTAACAAAAGGAACAGCTAACGAGAGAGAGAGAGAGAGAGAGAATGAGAGAGAGGGAGAGAGAGAAAGAAGGAGAGCACGAGAGAAAGTGAAAGAGAGAAAGAGAAAAAGAGAAAGAAATAGGGAGGGAGAGAGAGAGAGAGAGAGAGAGAGAGAGAGAGAGAGAGCTGCTAGAACAGAGGCAACCAACCGCATCTCCAAATGGAATGATTTTGACATAGGAGTACCACTACATGCAGCTGTGGCAAAGTTATTTCTTTGTAACAAACAATAAAGATAATAAAAGGCATGGTAGACTTGATATAACTGCCACAGTAGGGTTGAGAAGTACAAGAGAGGTTATCTAGCAGAAGGGAGACGTGCCAACTTGGTAGCTCGACCTACTAGAAATAGTTGCAAAATCTCCCTCAACTCTACTGTCTTAGCAAATAAAGAGGGACGGTGCGGAATGTCACATCCAACAAGGTAGTCAGATATATATATATATATTACGACAAGATTGTCACGGCTGTAACTCCTTTGATCATAGATTTGCTCATCAAGTCTAACAATAACAACTGCAACTACGACCACAACCACTACCATCACCAGCGGCAGCAGTAACAGCAGAAGCACTAGCACCAGTACTACCACCTGAAACAAACACTCAGTCACTGACACTCAGCTGGATAGTGTCAGTTTGCGCATCGGTGTTTCCTTGAGGCTTGACCTCCGGATCTGCGAGTCTCCTAAATTCTGCTCCGGATTCACTGTGGAGACTTTTGGCATCTACCCATTGCTATGTCATTTAATGCAGACCGCCTTCCACGCTATACTGCTCTCAAATAAAATCACAGATTATGGCTTAGACACTGCAGGTTTCCCTTCTCAGCTCGAGCCTGCAGGGTTCGATCGAGGAAGCAGAAAAAAGGTCAGACGACATGTCAATTATCCTGTTCTGCGGTTGTAGGTCTCTCATCTGGGATGCTGCATGCTGCGACACATTCTCCAGTGACAATAGGTGGGTTCGGCTGCCAGCCCAGGCTTCGCTACTCGTCAAGCCGAGAAAGGCAAATTGCTAAAGTATCGGCCACTCTCAGACAGATGTGATGGAGCCTGTAGCAGTGAAGACCTCTGACGTTCTTGGTCCTCGGACTACATCCCTGCTCACTGCAAGTCCGACCTCTGTGAGTCAGAGTGGCTGTTCCAATACGCCTCCTTCGCCATCCACCGGGGAAACACCTTTTCCATTTTGTCTGCCGGGACCATTAGGCGGATTGACAAGTTTTATGTCTGTTAAATATAATGTCTTTTAGCTCAACATTCCATCCTTACAAGCATATCTAACTACTGACAGCAACAGTAGAAGCAACTGAAGTTCATTGTTGAAGAACACAATTTCTAGATATTAAATTTACCTCCCTTAGAGCTGTCATTCATGAATTCTGTAGAATCTTTAAATTACCAACTCTTCTGTTCCCCGTCAAGATGGCTCCTGGAAAGTTTTAGGGTTCATTAATGAGTTTAGGATGCCTAAAAGTGTATGTATGTGCTAAATGAGAGTGCGCATATATCTTAATATATGTAATCCCTAAATCGAATGACTAATCGATTGACAAAAAACTATTTATTGAATGATGACAACGACGACAACGATGATGATGTCGATGACAATGACGACGACGGCGATGATGATGATGATGATGATGATGATGATGATGATGATGATGGCCGCAGTCCAATGACTGAAACAAATAAAAAGAAGAAAGCATAATATACTAACAATGAGGATGATGTTGGATCCTCTGTCGGTATCGACGATGAGCACATGTGACACACCATATGACTTAAAAACATGCAATGTATATCAAGTATGTGTGCGATAATCATAGTAATGAACATACAGTTGAATATCTGAAGTGTTAAAAGAAGACCTAGAAAACAACTACATGTGGTTCCCTCCGGTTATGGTCATTAATACAAAGGAGATTACCATCCTTTCACAACACGGAGCAGTATACCATAATTAAACATCCACAGTCGTACAAAGAAAACACTAAGCAATGTTTATTCCGCCGAGGTTGACTTTGTCTTTCATCTTTTTGAGATCGATAAAATAAGTACCAGTTAAGCACTGGAGTCGATGAAATCGACTAGCCCCATACCCTGGAATTACTGGCTTTGTGCCAAAATTTGAAGCGAATATTCTGACTTCATTTCTAGATGATATTTAGATAGAAATTAAGTTATACGAGTCATTTGTAAACGTCAAAGGCACAAAGAAATGCATAAACTTTCATGAAGACAACGAATGCTCACACGGATACAAAATGCCTGTTTGTAGTGGAATTTAGATTTTCTCATACAAAGACAAAATTAGATAAAGGAATCTACAGAATAAAACAAGCACTAATCAATAACGAGTATTTAATAAGCTTATTGGACAATGATTTCTAATTTAGGCACAAAGCCAGCAATTTTGAGAGGAGTGGTTTGTCGATATTCCGATCCCAGTTCTTGCATGATACTTTATTTCAAAGTCCCTTACTCCATCGGATAGATGAAAGGCCAAATTTATCTCGACAGGATTAGAACCAAAGATGTAAAGAGCCAGAAAAATATCGCAAGGCATTTTGTCTGACGCTTTAATGATTATGCCAGCTCGCTATCCTTCAAGTTATGGAACAATGCAAACAGATAGAATACAATGAATAGATAAGACATCAGACATCTTACATCATTTACATACTACAAATATAATGATATAATGTACTATATAAATCAAATCCGCATTAACTATAGAATAAATGAACTTATATAATAAAAAAAAAACTCATCATACATTGCTTAAAATGCGTAACACCAAACTATGAAATAAAATGAATGATACCCTACAAAATCAAAATGTAATTTTCTCAGTAACAAACTCAACGTATGTAAACCAGCGAATAAACTACCAAAGACTACTGCGACCTACAAATTTGATCGCAAATGAGAAAGTTGTAAACTATATGACTTCAGCTGTTATAGAACCCATACAAAAACGACACTCTCCCATCGACTCAGGCTGCATTTACAATAAGAGGTATTTGTAATGTGCTACACCACAGAGCATAAAAGAAAACCAGATAAGAAAACATTAGTGGTCAACATACCTATGCACTGCAGAATTACCTAGAAAAATATACGATTAATGAAGGATGATAAACTCATAACACAGCAAAATGCTAACATAAGAATGCAGACAATATACATTTGCTACAAAAGAAAAATGATAATGAATATATACAATGAATAGCACCAACGTGTACACTGATCGCACAGGCCCTGCCTACTATAAAGAGAAAGTAACACAAGCCAACATCAGTTCGACCTAAAGATATTATGAGAGTTTGGAACATTGGTGATGGATTCAAGAACTCAATTATTTCAAAGTGCAAAGAACTCATGCCAACGTGCAAGAATCCACAGGTAACATATTCGACAAGAGGAATTACGCAATATTTCATTAAGTAAGCATGTGGAAATATGCAGCGACGGAAAATTCAAAATTTTTCCCTTTTACAAATGTGCTCGGGACGATCCGCAAAACCGAAAAGCAATGGAACTACATTTCATCAAAATATTCTCTCCAAAATTGAATGTTTGAAAGAAAAGCGGAAACAGTACATTTTGTATTCTACATATAATTCAAAGAGGAGAAAAAGAAAGAAAGACGAAAAAAGAAGGAAAGAGACTTTCAGTGACAACCACACCGCTCCTGTTTTTTTTTTTTTAAGAGGTCACCATTTCAATAGAATGGTAAATGACTAAATAAATAAATGGTGAATAAGAAGGGAGATCCCCCTTCTCTCTCTCCCTCCCCCTCTCTCTCTATCTATCTATCTATCTATCTATCTATCTATCTATCTATCTATCTATCTATCTATCTATCTATCTATCTATCTATCAGCCTATCTACTATCTACCTACTTATATTTCTATCTATCCATCTCGATTGTCAATGGAACCTCACCCCAAAAAACAAAAACATCGTTCTCTTCTTCTAAACAAAACCCCCCCAAAACATCTGTTTTATATAAATAAACAAGCTGTTTGTACATTCACAAAATTTTATTTGACAAGTTCGAGGAACGAACGAAAGCACTAATAATAATGAAGAAATGAAAATATTTTTTCCAAAATTCTGATAACTTTTATCTCAGTATATATATATGTGATCTCTTAAGCACCACCAGCTCAAATATTTTCTCCTCTGTCTTCCCTCCTTGGGACATTTCCTTCTCCTTGTTTCCGACGAAGAGCTCCGCTCGAAACGTTAAACCCTCCTTCCCTTCTTTCCTGAGCGTCAATAATACTTTAATTATTCCACGTCCTGCGTTGCTGTGTTTTTTTCTCTTTTTTTCTCTTTTTTTCTGTGTTTTCTTGTTTGGATTAACTTTATATATATATATATATATATATATATATATATATTATATATAATATATATATATATATACCGGAGTAAACACATAAATGTGAAAGAAGGTGGAAAAAAGAGTACTCAAATACTAGAGGTAGAGTAATATGCTTTATTTAAAAGCAGCAGAAATTTAACAAAAGCTGTTACTCGGAGTTTCACATTCCCGTTCGTCGGACAGTTTTGTTTAAATCTATATATATATATATATATTAAGAGGAGGGATATGATAAGCTATCTGAAAATAAACAAAATTTGAATGTTCAAATCCTTCATTCTCCTTATTATCAATACTATATATATATATATATATTTTTTTTTTTAAGCGATTATCTCCCTTACACCGGAAGAAATCACCCACTAACTTCCCTTATTTAGAACTCTCCGGAGCATAAACACAAGGATAACTCTATTAAACATAAACATAACGTCACAAGAAATTTGAAAAGCTAAATGCGAAACCGGTCTTTCTTTAAAAATTATGTCATTATAAAAGGAAAAAAAAAAATTTTTTTTTAATTTTCTAATATTCTTCAGACATATTGACGCAAATATATATATTTTTTAACATTTAAGCCTTCTGTCGTTTTTTCACTCTTTACTATTTTATATATATATATATATATTATATATATATATATATATATATATATATATATATATATATATATATATATATATATAATATATATATATATATATATATATATATATATATATATATATATATATATATATTGTTATATTTCGGAACGGTCATATTGCCAGTTTAGCCAATAAAAACACACGCACTATATATTTGGTGTTATTTTGCTTCATTGTTATTTATTTTTTACATTAATCTTAATCTTATTTCGGCCAGAGTTCTTTCGTCACACTCCTGTGACGGCATCAGTGGTCCTTTGTTTTCTTCTTTCTTATTTGTGTCTCTCCTTACTAACCGTCAGCCATTTTGTATTTCTATTGTATGTCTTCATTTGCGCATGCTTATATCTCTCTGTGCGTTTATGATTATTTAGTGTGTGTATGTGGGGAGATGCCTGTAATATTTGTATTTTCTGTTTATATATGTTCATGTAATTTGTATTTTTTTTTTGTTTTTGTTTATTCATTTATTCTTATTTTGTTCATGTGTTTACATCCACTTTTTATTATCATTACATATGCTTGTATGTATAACAACAATACTAGTAATAACAATAATAAATCGAATCGAAAAAAAATAATTTTAAAAAAAATCTTTTTTAAATAATAAAAAAAATTAAAAAATTATAAATAAAAAAAATAAATAAAATATATATATATAGTTATTTATTTCTATTAGTTTATTTATCTGTGTATTTATTATGTTTTCAGGATCCTCTATCGTCATATGTTGTGGTGTGTGTTAGTGCTCCATTCTAGTTTTCTATTCAGGCTAGGTTTATTTTCTCTTATGTGTGTAGCTTCTGTAATTTGTCTAATTGTTGCATCTGATCTATGTGTGGATAATATTTTAATTTCTATGTTATTGATTGACCCCCCGTGTTCTTGTTCGGCGTGTTGGTACAGAATCGATGAGCTTTTACCTTCCTTGAGTTGTCTCCAATGCTCATTTACCCGCTCTCCTATGCTTCTTGCCGTTTCCCCTACGTATGTCGTTGTCTTGTTACTGCATCGTCCCTCTATACATCTTATACTATAGACTACATTTCTGGCTTTACAGTTTGTTTGTGGGCTAAATCTACATACAATACAGTACTTATCCGTACAGGGGGTTCTACTAAAAGGATAGGTTCTACCAATTATAGATTTGATAGGGTTGCCTGGCTTTTCTACAACCTTAATTCTTAGCTTAAGTTTGTCTAGGGTCCTTCTAAAGCGGTACGCCAGTTCACCTCCAGGGCTGGTGTCAACGAACATGACACTCTGGTATTTATGGCTATCATACCAAGAGTTGGCCTTCCCTATTTTCTTTTTTGTCCTTTCTATAGTGTTCCATGACTTGTTCCTATAGAGTGGGCAAATCCCATTCCTATCATTACATAATATATTATTAAATTTATTGTGTTTTTATTGGCTAAACTGGCAATATGACCATTCCGAAATATAACAATATCTGTTTCAACACACGGCTTCACATAAAAAATCTTGCACAACAAATATTTAAACGTACTAATATATATATATATATATATATCGAGCTGGCAGAAACGTTAGCGCGCCGGGCGAAATGCTTAGCAGTCTGTCACAACGTTGTGAGTTTCAAATTCCGCCGAGGTCGACTTTGCCTTTCATCCTTTCGGGGTCGATAAATTAAGTACCAGTTACGCACGGGGGTCGATGTAATCGACTTAATACCTATGTCTGTCCTTGTTTGTCCCCTCTATGTTTAGCCCCTTGTGGGTAATAAAGAAATATATATATATATTATATAATATATATATATATATATATATATATATATATATATATATATATATTATATATATATATATATATATACATGTGTGTGTATGTGTGTGTTTTTGTCCACCGCTACTGTGGTGTGTTTACGCCCCCGTAACATAGCGGCTTAGCAAAAGAGACTGATAGAATAAGAACCAAGCTTAAAAAATAATAAGTATTGGATTCCATTCATTCGACTCAAATCTCTTCAAGACAGTTTAGCGACCACAGTCTAGGTACTAAAACAAGTAAAAGATGAAAGGTACATACAGATATATACACACATGTTTATATATATCTGTATGTATGCGTGTGTGCGTGTGTGCGTATGCGTACAGCCTGTAGTTATTTATGTCCCATGGGTATCCATAGTACCCAAGAATTAAGATGTAGTCGTCATCAGTAAGTTTCTATCGCTGTTGTTGAATATCTCATAAACTAGTGGTTCCCAGCCTGGGGTCCGCAAATGTTGTACAGGATGCCCGTGAACTAAATTCAAAATTACACACACACACCTATATATATATATATATATATATATATATATATATAATAATAATAATAATAATAATAATAATAATAATAAAATAATATCAGGGTAATAAAATTTATAGAAGTTTTTACTACCATTGGCCTAGCATGTTAAAAATTTGTCAATAGACTATGTATTATGCATATAAATACAGTGTATATTTAAACACATAAAAGGTATCCGTCATAGGATTCCTTGCACACTAGAAGGAACAACTAAAATCCAAACCACTATTAGGGATAAACTTCGAAGGGAATGAAAAATAAGAACATTTACCATCTAGCTCCTGGACCATTGTTTCAGACTCTTTTTAGCATATAAAATAATTTGCTAGGTGAAGTCTTCATCAACAGGTACGCCTAGATTAAACATATATGTGCGAGGCAATCTAATATGTGCCCCGTGCTTATAAATTATACATAATAATCCACCGCGGAAGCACAGTTTTTTGTCGACAGCAAATAAAATAATGCCGGTGTTATGTATAAGCACGGAGCACATGCTGGATTACCTCATACTTATATGTTGATCTAGGCGTACCTGTTGATGAAGACTTCACCTAGCAAATTATTTTATTTGCTAAAAGAGTCTGAAACCATGGTTCAGGAGATAGATGGTAAATGTTTTTATTTTTCATTCCCTTCGAAGTTTATCCCTAATAGTGGTTTGAATTTTAGTTGTTCTTTCTAGCGTGCAAGGATTCCTATGATGGATACCTCTTATGTGTTTAGATGTACACTGTATTTATATGCATAATATATAGTCTATTGGCAAACTTTTTAATATGCTAGGTCAATGGTGGTAAAAATTTCTAAAATTTTTTATTACCCTGATATTATTAATTATTGATAATTTTTTCTGAAAATTTTCGAAGAAACGCCGGCATTATTTTATTAGCTGCCGACAAAAAACTGCGCTTGTGCGGTGAATTTGAAAAATTATAATGTATAAGCACGGGGCACATGCTGGATTGCCTCGTACTTATATGTTTAATCTAGACGTACATGTTGATGAAGACTTCGCCTAGCAAATTATTTTATTTGCTAAAATAAAGTCTGAAACCATGGTCCAGGAGATAGATGGTAAATGTTTTTATTTTTCATTCACTTCGAAGTTTATCCCTAATAGTGGTTTGGATTTTAGCTGTTCATATTAGCGTGCAAGGAATCCTATATCTTTTGCT
>NW_021833575.1:52500-81614 GCF_006345805.1 Octopus sinensis | reverse complement strand
AGGAGTGGCTGTGTGGTAAGTAGCTTGTTTACTAACCACATGGTTCCGGGTTCACTCCCACTGCGTGGCACCTTGGGCAAGTGTCTTCTACTATAGCCTCGGGCCGACCAAGGCTTGTGAGCGGATTTGGTAGAGGGAAACTGAAAGAAGCCCGTCGTATATATATATATATATATATATATATATCTATATATATTATATTATATATATATATATATATATATGTGCGTGTATGTTTGTGTGTCTGTGTTTGTCCCCCTAGCATTGCTTGACAACCGATGCTGGTGTGTTTATGTCCCTGTAACTTAGCGGTTCGGCAAAAGAGACCGATAGAATAAGTACTGGGCTTACAAAAGAATAAGTCTCGGGGTCGAGTTGCTCGATGAAAGGCTGTGGTCCAGAATGGCCGCAGTCAAAATGACTGAAACAAGTAAAAAAAATGTATATCTATATAATTAAAATCTTAGGGTAGCAAGAATATTTATCGAAAAAATTCTTAGTTTCCAGAACCTATAAAGGTTTATAGGTTCTGGTAACTAAGAATTTTTTCGATAAATATTCTTGCTACCCTAAGATTTTAATTAATGATAAAATGTTTTTTGGCTAATTCTGGAAGAAAATCGGCAATTTTACTTAGGGCTGGTTGAGTTCCGCATCTGCGCAGTAGATTCGAAAAATTAGAACCTATAAAAGCGTAGCTGATTACTTATAGCTCCGTGTCTATATATTCAGTCCTGGCAACCTACTGAAGAAGCAGCGCCAGATATGGGCTAAAGTTATTTTATTTCAATCTGTATTTAAGTCTGCAGAAACCTTGCAGGGTCTAGGATTAAGGTAAAAGTTTTTATTTTCCAATCACCTTCGGAATTACAACAATTAGTGGCTTGGAGTTTAACTGCTCTTTCTAGTGAGTCAGATATACTATTCTTTGGGTATCTCTTTTGTGTTTGAATGTACACTGTATTCTTCTCTGTATATATATATATACATCTCCATATATATATATAGATATATATATATATATATATATATTCCCATATATATACTATTTATATATATGCGTGTTAAATATATATATATATCTACGTTTATAAATATATACGTACACATATATACATGTATATTACACACATACATCTATGCATCTATCTATCTATCTATCTATCTATCTATATCTTTTTACACATGTGTATATGTGTGTATATTTGTGTATGTTTGTGTGTGTGTTGCGTGCCTGTGTGTGTATGCGTGCTTGCGGGCGCGCGTGTGTGTAGAGGAAAGGGAAATTACGAAATATATACCATAATCTATATAAATGATAAGGATCTAATTAATAATATTTAATTATCCTTACTCGGAGATAATCGATATATGAAAGGAATATTATGTAATCCGCATAAAAAACGGAAAAAGAAAACATGACTCCATCCACAGATGTATTTATAATCAAAAACACATAAGACTAATTAGTCATTTATTTTTTGATTCGATTAGTCTTTAACTAGTCTCAAACATTGGATTAGAGCCATGCTAGTGGCATGGCCATCGAATAAATTATGGATTTCATCAAGAATTTGTATGTTACTTTGGGTGTTAGGCTGAATCCATCATTTAGATTAGGCACTTAACCGCCGCCATTTTGGCTTTGGGTGATGTTTCGTGGATTCTATGGATTCTCAGAATAGCTTTTATCCGTATCTTTCATCTCGCTGAACTTGGATACCCTAGAAAAACAAAATAAAATCTATGATAAGCAGTATATTCCCGTGAAAAGATATCAATTACAACTATGATGTTGCTAATGAAACATGTTCTTTATCTACTTATCCTCTTTGTGATTTTGGATAATAAGAAAACTATACAAAGGAATCCTTCGAATTTAACTAATTTCTATATTTTTTGCAGCTGAAGATTGCTCTATATTTTAAATTGATGTAATATTTGTATTGTCCAATTAAATGGAGTCGCATGAAACGATCGTACTGCATTACATCTTGATATCCTTGTTGCTTATTTCGATTATAATCACCCTATTTTGAATTATATGAATAATACCATACTAAATTCTGGTGCCCTTAACTTAAGTACCATATTCAAGTGAATCTAAATTTTACTGAACTTATATATATATATATTATATATATATATATATAGATATATATATATAGATATATATATATATAGTACAAAGTAAGATAGGGGTTATGAGTGTAACCCACTATGGGATATCAATTATCCAATATACTGTTGGTAAAGTACCAAAATTCTTAAAACATAAATGTTTTTAATTGCAATGCAATTAATTCATTTATTGTATTAAACGGGTGAAGGTAAAGAAATATTTTTACCGTAAATTTATAATACAATTAAGAAAATGGAGAAACAAATTTAGTTTGTTCATCAACTTACGGATATTATAATGTTGGATTATTTATTCATTTAACAAAATGAGAACATCAAAAGTATACAAAATATTTTATAAATCAATAGATAATATAATAATACAAATACAGATTTTAAAAGTCATATTATGAATTATTGAAATCCATGAACTACTTCTTACAGCTGTTTCAGCCTATGGTCAAAAGTGAATCTAATTTTCATTGCCTATAGATGTCAACATATTAGGGTTGTAGGCATTTAAAAAATATAATACTTTTATGTTAAAAGAACCATAGGCCTCGTCAGAATTTATAATTAACTTTAAAAATATAATAATAATATAATATACTAAACATGCTGCACGTATTACTTAATATATACAAAATAAAACAATAAACAAATATCCAAAACTACACACACCACACACACACACATATATATACATATAAAAAATACATATATACATACATATACATACACAAGAAAAGCGTACATACTATTCACATGCGCAAAATACATTCATGAACACCATTGAACAATATATTACATTGGATATACCATGCGTCGTATACTTACGTAAATACATTAGAACGTATATACACTACTATGTTTATCAGTAACAACAATATTATTGCTTTAACGATAATCTTCAACATATCATACATACTATAATAATGTCTACTAACATATCAAAAATTCACGATACAAGGTTCAATATATATATATGCATACATATACATATATATATATTAATATATATATAATATATATATATATATATATATATATATATATATATATACATATATATATACATGCGCATACAAAATACATGCGTATAAGTATATAAATCAGACAATAATAATATAGTTATTACTATATACATCCACGTAACGCGAACAAATTCAATTTAAAATCCAAAATAGTAATTCTAAACTTTATGTCAAAGCTGAATTTAATCCACAATGGTTATGCTTCTGTTTTATGCATATTAAAGATTTAAAAAATATATTGGGAGTTAGGGAGCGATCATTTTAAATCTTAAGCTATTTCCAATTCGCTAATTTGTTTGAACCTATCCACTTGATTTGTTGTAAACAATAGGAGGTCAGGTCAGATTATTAGTTAAATAAATCATATTAGTTTATCTAAACTAAATATATTGTTATATAAAAGTCCATTCATTTATATGCTAAGACTAGGATAGATATTTGCAAAAAAACAACAAAACAAACAACTATATCTTCAATCGCATTTTATACCTTCGAGATGCATTTGTACTCACATACATAGCTACGCTATGTATAGTATATAGTACGCTATGTACAAGTATATAAAGAATGTACAAATATGTACACATAAAAAAAACACTTAAACAAATAAACATACGTTGCACACCTTAAACGTGCATCCAATGAAATACATATAAATATATGTATACATCAATTCGCATATACACAAGCATACAATCATACATGTGAATGAAAATACTCTCACATACTGTCAATAAATATATATAAATATATATATGTATATATATATATATATATATATATATATATATATGTACAGTCCCTCTTACAATCCACATAAAGAGACACATATACACATTCAAACATACATACATACATACACACTTATCCGTACACCTATGTTCATACACCTACTACATTCCTACATCAATAATATACAGATGTCTACAAAATTAACTCTATTAATAAGTATGTCAACAATTATACATGGATAGATATTACAAAAAGCAAACATTAGTAGCTCCAATCAGATTATACTATCGAAATACTTTGTACTCACATACATATCTCCGCAAACGTATCTCCCACAAACGTAAACAAATAAACATACGTTAAAGACTATGGACATACATCCATTTACTACACACACACATTTATATATATATATATATATATATATATATATATTATATAATATATATATATATATATTGTGTGTGTGTGGTGTGTGTGTGTGTGTGTTGTGTGTGTGTGTGTGTGTGTGTTGGTAAAACGGTAAGATAACAAAAGAAAGAAAGAGACCTCAATATTATGTAAATAGAGGAAATTTATCTATAAAATAATATGTTACAATTACTCAATAGTCAAGATAAAACTCTGAGTTTCAGATGCCGAAGTGGAAATCCACAACACCATCTCTTCGGTTATCCGGCCATCTGAAAAACGCTATGAAAAAAAACCGTTATATAAAGGGAAATTACTGTAATTCTGCTACTTATATAAAATAAGATTAAAAGTTCATAGTAAACACGTAAACATGGTTACTCATACGTTCACAAGTGCGCTCGCACACTCACGTGCGTACTTATACATCACTGTGAAAACATACACATCTTCACTCGCATTTTTCGCCAAATGTATACGCATATATATACAAACTCATACACACACGCGCGTAACATAAAAGTTCATACATACGTCTATATATGCACAAGCACAAGAAAAAACATGGTTAAAGGTAACAGAAAAAAACATAAGGAAGTATACAAAGCGTAAAAACCACGTTCATATACAGACATGTCCTTATGCACTCATACACACACACGCCCATATATGTACATACCAGCACACGTATATTATATATATATATATACGTATATATCAATTTCCACATACACAAGCATGCAATGGATCCACGCGAAGGTACATACAATAAAATCACATATCCATAAACTAAACAAATACTAGTATATTCATGAATGTATGTACATGCAGACCTACCTTACACAAAGCTACATATTAAACAACAGATGTAAATGTACACCAATACACCCATACAACTCCATATACATACAAACAAATACAAGTATATAAGGAGTATACATATATATACACATGTATTTATAACCCCACAAGTAATTATACATCATTGTTTAAATATGTAAAAACATAATACCAATACCAGTAAAAGCCAGACTACATGCATACTCATAGATGCCAGTATATACCTATATATATATATATTATATATATATATATTATATATATACATATATATACATATATATATATGCATATACATACATATATATATACCCCTACATACATACAAACCTATACGATCATCACATACACAAAAGTGTACTGAAGTCTATTCATAAGATCTAATATACAAGAAAGATAACATAACATAATACTTAAAACTACCACATGCATGCGTACAAATAAACATAAATAAATAAATATATATATATATACGTATGCATCTACATATATACAAATCCATTTGTGACCTTAATATGGTTAGTACATTGATACATACTTTATGCATAACTATATACTAAAAAATAAATGTAAATATATATCAATATACGTAAATATAAAGATATATTTGCAAACAAGTACAAGTATATAAAGAATGTACAAATATGTACACACAAATAAACACTTATATAAAAATATCCCTTATTATAAAAGGCAGATTTTATCTGCCTCCCTTTGGGAGTTATACAAATCTACAATATAGGATTTCTTCAATTACAATTTACCTAGCATTTTTAAGAGTACAATGCATCGCGTCATGCCAGGTCCAGTTTTTAAAATTTAAACTCCAATTAAGCAAAATTTACAGAAAACTCACATTCTGGTGTGTGTGTCAAATGTTTTTCTTAATGTGGTTTACACCACACGCAAACGCACACACACACAAAGGGAGCGAATTGTTTCACTGATGTTATCACCCTTCTCCTCCTTTGTCTTTGCAAGTTGGCAGCTATTAAAGTGAAAACAGTGAATCCGACAGCGATTAAGAACACGAATTAGCACCTGAATGGAGTGAAAATTTAAAAACTGTTTCTTTCGGTGATTTTTCTGAAGAAACTGCACCAAGCCACAGACTTTCCCAGAAGAGTAAAGCCTTACACTATTTCTATTTACTTTTTCGAATGAGCCCATTTAAAATCATTACGGCAGAAACGAAACGTTACGCTAAACGTAAACAAAACGAAAGAAACGATAGTTTGTTATTTCCCACAACCTTAAATGAAATTAAGGCCTATTTTGCCATAAATATTATTATGGGTATCAGAAAGTTACCCAGAATAACAAATTCTATCGTAAAATTTTGTTGTATACCCAATTGAATATTAGCTAATAACCCATTTTCTATAGCGATGTTTGAACAAAATTTTAATAATTTTACAGAAAGTTAACCAGAATAACAAATTCTATTGTAAAATTTTGTTGTATACCCAATTGAATATTAGCTAATAACCCATTTTCTCTAGCGATGTTTGAACAAAATTTTAATAATTTTACAGAAAGTTACCCAGAATAACAAATTCTATCGTAAAATTTTGTTGTATACCCAATTGAATATTAGCTAATAACCCATTTTCTATAGATATGTTTGAACAAAATTTTAATAATTTTACAGAAAGTTACCCAGAATAACAAATTCTATCGTAAAATTTTGTTGTATACCCAATTGAATATTAGCTAATAACCCATTTTCTATAGCGATGTTTGAACAAAATTTTAATAATTTTATATATTGTTGAATTTGCCTGTATCTACCTGCAATTAGAGTCACTTTGTGACAAAAATTATAGTATAGAATTGGTTGAGGACATTTCATTAAATTATCTTCCAAAAATCACATTATATATTGATAAATAAAAAAGTTATAGTTGTTTAATGAAACCAGACTAAATTTATGATTACGTTAGAAATTAATTGAAACACATAAGGGGTGTATTTTGGTCAGAAATATAGTAACGAAAGGATTAAGAAAAACCAAAAAATATTTTATTCTTTATAAATGTTGTATTCAAAATAACATTTTCTTTTAAGAAGCGTATATAACAAAGTATGTGTATATAACTACGTGGCTTATATCTTTAAATATAAGAGTGAAGTTGTGTGTCTGTCTCCTACGATTTAGATTCCTAACTACTCCCACATTTTGCGGTGCAGTGTAACCAAAACCGGGTATCTTATAGTCGTGATTCATATCGAGCCCTTCTGGGTATTAGCGCGCGTCTACGATGAGTCTACGATTTAAAAAATTTACCATCATATTTTTCCATTTTAATGCATTTTTTTCGCTATTATATAAGGGAAGTAACTCTCTAAAAATATCTACGATGTGTCAACGATTTAAAAAAAATTTACCTTAATTTTTTTTCCATTTTTTATGCATTTTTTCCCTATTTTTTGGCTATAACTCTCTAAAAATGCTTATATAGTTATTTCCCTTACAAACCCGAGCAACGCCGGGCGATACTGCTAGTATAATATATAAACATATTCACATACAAATACATATATTACACACATATACATACATATACAAAAAATGATATGCCCATAACCCATTACAATTTCTTACCCCTAAATATAATGAAGTAAAAATGCTCATAATAACTGGTTGTATCTATTTCAAAGGGTATTTTATAATAAGTGTTATTTATATCTGGAGAAAGTATACCCCAATTTATGAAGACATGATTGTTAATAATCGGTTGATTAGTCCTAATTATGAAGAAAATCTCATTAATGCACAATGAGCATTTTTTATTCCTATTATTATACGCTGGTGCAGATATAAGTATTTTCCATTGCAAATTATAATTGATTTTTTTTAATCCTTAAGCTCCCATATATATGCACTTAACCCTGTAGAATTACTCCTATTTCTATTTTTAAAAGTATATCTGTGATAATTAAGTCTCTGTTTCAAATTATTCTTTGTAGTCCCAATATAGACTCTATTATTGCGTTGTGTAGTTACTACACATTGATTTACTACCTCCTTTTCTTGCAGTCATTATTAAATACACAATTTTCTCTAATCCTACAATTGCACCTATAAGCTTGTTGTAGTTGCTTTACTTTATTATGATTAATTGCTACTGCATTATTATCAATATTATTATTGTTAATATTATTAACATTATTACTTATTATTCCCATATCCATCGGCATATTATTATTGATATTATTGTTCTTATTTATGCTATATTTTATGTTATTACACTATAGTGTTATCATTACTAATTCTATTAATATTATCCATGCTATAATTACTCGTTATAGTATTACTATTACTATAGTTTCCATTTCGATTATTATTACTTATATTGTTATAAATATTATATCTTAAGTTACAGTAAGACAGATTTGTGTTACCTAAATTATTTTTTCTATTTAGATAGAAATAATCAAGTTTTTTTTATTATTAATTGAGGATATGACGGTGGCCAGATTATGAGTAAGACTGTATCCTATTCTAATAGTTTTATTATTAATTATCTCACAGTATTTGTTCTTTCCTTTTCCAAAATGCTTGTTTATTAAATTAAAAATATTTCTTACTATGTTATTTTTAATTTGCATAACATATGGAATTATTAAGTGGGGTCGAATAAATCGACCCCAGTAATTATTATTATTATTATTATTATTATTATTATTATTATTATTATTATTATTGAAGCCTGGTACTTATTGTATCGCTGGCTTTTGCCGAGCCGCTAGCTTACAGAGAGGTATACAAACCGGTGCCGGTGTCAAGCGATGGTGAGGGACAAACACAGGCACACACACACACACACATACACATACACACACATACACACACATACACACACACATATATGTACATACACGACCAGCTTCTTTTAGTTTCTGTCTACCAAATCCACTTTGCTCGACCCAAAGCTATTGTAGAAGACACTTGGCCAAGGTGCCATGCAGTGGGACTGAACCTGCAACCATGTGGTTGGGAAGCAAACGTCTTACCACACAACCACTCCTGCGCCTATATATTCATTTACACACACACACACATGTGTATGTATTCAAATACATATATCTATTTCTTTACTACCCACAAGGTGCTAAACACAGAGAGGACAAACAAGGACAGACAAACGGATTAAGTCGATTATATCGACCCCAGTGCGTAACTGGTACTTTATTTATCGAGCCCGAAAGGATGAAAGGCAAAGTCGACCTCGGCGGAATTTGAACTCAGAACGTAGTGGCAGACGAAATACCGCTAAGCATTTCGCTCGACGTGCTAACGATTCTGCCAGCTCACCGCCTTTCAAATACATATATCTATAAACGTACTCACATAAATATATACATGCATGAATAGCATGCACACATACACAAACACAACACAAAAATAATGGTATTTTTTATAATCTTAAAGTTTATAACGGACACCGTGCAAATGACTAAAGAAAAGAGTCTAATAATGGGGCATATAAGCCCTCGACAGAAAAAAAGTAGGCTTTCCCGTAAGAGTGGACTCAAACTTACATTCCGTCGTTAACGCAGCTTTGTTACCGATTACACCAGTGAACCCGCCCTCTTCTTTCTGTCAAATTTAAGAACTATATTAGTTCGTAGTTGTATTTGTAAACAAACTTTATGTGCTTTGGGTGCGAATGGCTTTGTTAAGCGGTCTGTAAATAATAATAATGGTATTTTTATAAACTTAAAGCTTATAGCGATTATCGTGCAAATAACTAAAGAAAATGGATCTTTTCGCTTTGACCGGCAGATTTTTAAAATAATTTCTTTATTCAAGTGGGCTGGATCGCTGGTGTAATCGCTAACACACTTAGTCACATTAACAAAGAGATGTGGGTTCGAGTCCCACGCGTACAGGAAGGCCTACTTTTTTCCTGTCGAGGGCTTATATACCCCATTATTAGACTATTTTCCATAGTCATTTGCACGCTGGTCGTTATAAGCTTTAAGCTTATTAAAAAAATACCATTATTATTGACAGAATTGTGAAACTCGACACCGCTTAACAATACCATTCGCACATATATATATACATCCATATATATATAAACATACACACAGGAATATATACATGCATGCATACTTACACAAGCACAGCACCCAGACACACACATATATATATATAAAACGGTATTTTATTATTCTTGAAAAGCTTATTTTTATTAATGGTGTTGAAACAGCTGTAATTTACGAGATGTGTCATTTGTATAAAATGATATAATTGAATTGAATTTATGATTTGATTATTAAATTATTTAATTGTTCAATTTAATTTAATATTTTGGTTTCCATTTCTAATATTAATAATAATAATATAATTTCTAATATTATATATATATATATATATATATATATATATATATATATATATAATATATATATATATATATATATATAAAATATATAACGTTGATCATAGAACAAACATCAAATGCGAGTCAACGACTTTATATATAACACCATGCTTCCAAACATTTGATCATATATAAATATTACCATGGCTCTTAAGTATATAAAGTATACATATATAAATAATACAGAAGGTAAAATATATATATGCAAATAAAAATACAGATGTATAGAACGGCCTAAAAGAAGGTATATACAATCGACTAAAAATTCTAAAATGTGTCATACTACTAAAAATCTAAATAAAATAAAATATCAATCGATTGAAAAAATTTTCTTACTCCTCTCAAACAAAAGAGTACATCAAAAAAGTTCATTTCATAAAAACCAAGGTAGGTTGGAGTCAGGACTAAAAAGGTTTCCACAAAATCTAGTCAAACACAGCTATGGCCATTTCGGGAGTTCATTGCCGCGGTTCGATTACGAGTTAAAGTGCATTTCGGCAATGACCCCATCATCAGGATGAACAGGAAACTCAACAAATTCATAAAAACCAATAAGTGATGTGGTTGTCAAATATATGCATATTCATGTATAGATGTATATTGTATATATATATGTGTTATTCTACCAAATATATACGTTTTTATTATTATTTTGCAATTTACTTAATCAGGGGTATATTATTGTTATTTTATTTTTATATTTCTATTTTATGTAATTTTCTAGATGGTGTAATTTAATTGTTCATTTTAAATTGATAAAAGGTGGTTGTTCTAAATTATATATATATATACAAAAAATGGTGAAATATGATTAATTTAATAAAATTAATAAATTTCACCTAGTAGATTTATCGGTATGGAAAAGACCATATTTGGTAAGAATTATATTAATTATAATAAAGGGTTAATTGCAACAAGTTGCTCAAAACCACATACCGAAAATATTAGAAATAGCAGCCAAATTGATCACTATTTCTCCTACTAATAAAAGTCTCCACACAAACAGAATTTGTAACCGTATATGGTTAAAGAAATTTATTTATATAATTTATATATATATATATATAATATATATATATATATATATATATTATATATATATATATATATATATATATATATTATATTATATACATATATATATATATACATATAATATATATATATATACATATATATATACATATATATATATATATATATACATATATATATATACATATTCATATACATACACATACACACACATATATATATGCGTGTGTATGTGTGTATGTATGTGTATGTGAGTGTGTATGTTATATGTGCACGTACGTACGTATGTATGTTTGTATGTATGTATATCCGCACATATGTACGTAACGATGGATGGATGGATAGATGGGTGGATGGATGCATACACTTACAATCATACAGTGATGAATCTACTGTTTATATTGTTTAACCTTGTTGCAGAATACAAACCTATCCCAATATCCGTATCAACCACGTTTCCAAATCTCGCATCAAACTCTCAACTCTCGTCCTCCCTCCACC
Source organism: Octopus sinensis (assembly GCF_006345805.1). NCBI lineage: Eukaryota > Metazoa > Mollusca > Cephalopoda > Octopoda > Octopodidae > Octopus > Octopus sinensis. Next base: position 69,547 of record NW_021833575.1, on the reverse strand, counting down.
ATTTATATCCGCTTTCTAACTTAATCTCACTACCACATTTACTATTTCCAAGCCATTTCACCTTACCAATTTCCTTCTGTCTGTTATTTCTTATCACACTTAACATACTTTCAGCCAAGCGTAAGGTTTCTGCGTATGGTACCAACCACCTCTCGCTTGCTTGCCTTTATAGTCATTAATACGTATTTATATAAACATTCTTGCACGCACACATACATACGCACGCGCGCACACACACACATATTCCGTTGAAATATTGTCAAGACATTTAGTTTGCTCTGCTATGATATACTTCCCATACGTACAAACATATATATATACATACAAGCTACACACACATGTATATAAATACATACATGTATACTAAGTGCGTTCAAAAGGTATCTGAGTTTATTATTCTCCAAAAAAGTTAGTCCCTCCTTTGGGACGGGGTGACGTCCTCCTACGCAGGCCACAGTGAAAAATTAGTATTCGCCAATCACTATAAATATGGAGCGAATGGTAGATTCATTGACACCAAACTTACGTCCCAAAGCAGCAAAGCTCCTAACGCCACGTATTTTCACGATCATTTCCTAGAGAGTGCAATTTCATCTATGTCATTTGTATGGACAAAGTGCCTTTGTAGGTTCGTTGAAAACTAAACTCATGACCCACAGTGTCCACCGTCGGGTACTTTCTTGATCATCTCTGCTTTTTCTTGAAGATAATAGAGAGGCTTTTCATTGTCTGTCAAGTTCAGCTGCCTTCGTACTTTTTTCTTTGCAGTGGTCATATGTTAATCGGTATAAAAAAAATACTCAGACTCGCAACTTGGTGATGTAAATATAAGCAATAGCTGCTGCATTCTGGGTAACTAAGCATTATGGGTGGTCACGGAGGTACATTTTGCAGAATCTTAGGCAGATCAGCGATCCGTGTTATCACAGATCAATTCGAGATAAGAGTGACATGGTTCACTGCTGAGCGTATCGTGTTATTCCAGATCACTAATAGATGAATCAGTGATAAACAAGGGTATAGCTAAAGGAAAATTTACATTATGCTCATCAAACATATATACATGCATGCATAAATACGTACATACATATATATGAATATACATACACACAGATACACATTTGTGTGCATGTATATATATATATATATATAATATATATATATAATACGTCAGTCTTGAAAATTTTAAGTCAGATATCCCGTAGGCATCGATACAGACGCCTCGTGTATCTTTGTCTCTCCCAGGTTTTTTACTGATGAAGTGTAACCTATGGTAGATTAGCTTAATTTAATTTAATTAAGCTAATTTAATCATTAATGACACAGAAACGTTGCAACGTCTAAAAGATGAATTAGGGTAAATGTTTTTAAATTTTCACCTAATTTCTGAATTACTACTACTTGGCGGTGTGAGTTATGGCTGCTCTTTCTGGTGGACAGAGTGACCTGTTGGGGTCACTCCTAAATTGTTATATATATATATATATATATGTAAGACTGTATATATATATATATAATATATATATGTAGTTATGTTTTTAGCTTGTGCTTTTTCCATGATCATACGTGAGTATTTTATTATATCCCATCGAAAGTTCTACTGAAGAAGGAATATATCTTTTTTTATAAGATTAAGTCCGAATTGATTCAATATAGAGATAACGAAATTTAAATTTTTAAAGGTTAGTTGCCCGTTTTCAGTTTCAATTTTCCTGTAACAAGCGGATTATAAGTGGATAAAACAGTGTATTTGGCTTTAGAATAACCCTCTTTAGCCCTTAATTATATGATGTATATTGCAACCGTAACGGTTTTTTTAAATATACTGCCCACGCTTCCTGATGAATTCCTTTGCTGTAGAGAGTAAGGGACTTCATCCTATATTGCTTAGTAGTAAACTCGATGCTTACTACAGGAGGACTGGTAACCATTACATTTGTTAGCGGCGCGAAAGGTCTGGACGTTTGTGTTTTCTGAGGCTGACCAAAAAGATTTTTATTTTTAGATATAAGTGATGTACTCAAGTGTAGTTATGTTTTTAGCTTGTGCTTTTGCCATGATCATACGTGAGTATTTTATTTATATCCCATCGAAAGTTCTACTGAAGAAGGAATATATCTTTTTTTATAAGATTAAGTCCGAAATTGATTCAATATAGAGATAACGAAATTTAAATTTTCTAAAGGTAGTTGCCCGTTTTCAGTTTCAATTTTCCTGTAACAAGCGGATTATAAGTGGATAAAACAGTGTATTTGGCTTTAGAATAACCCTCTTTAGCCCTTAATTATATGATGTATATTGCAACCGTAACGGTTTTTTTAAATATACTGCCACGCTTCCTGATGAATTCCTTTGCTGTAGAGTAAGGGACTTCATCCTATATGCTTAGTAGTAAACTCGATGCTTACTACAGGAGGACTGGTAACCATTACAATTTGTAGCGCGGCGAAAGGTCTGGACGTTGTTTTCTGAGGCTGACCAAAGAATTTTTATTTTTAGATATAAGTGATGTACTCAAGTGTAGTTATGTTTTTAGCTTGTGCTTTTTCCATGATCATACGTGAGTATTTATTTTATTATATCCCATCGAAAGTTCTACTGAAGATGGAATATATCTTTTTTTATAAGATTAAGTCCGAAATTGATTCAATATAGAGATAACGAAATTTAAATTTTCTAAAGGTTAGTTGCCCGTTTTCAGTTTCAATTTTCCTGTAACAAGCGGATTATAAGTGGATAAAACAGTGTATTTGGCTTTAGAATAACCCTCTTTAGCCCTTAATTATATGATGTATATTGCAACCGTAACGGTTTTTTAAATATACTGCCCACGCTTCCTGATGAATTCCTTTGCTGTAGAGTAAGGGACTTCATCCTATATTGCTTAGTAGTAAACTCGATGCTTACTACAGGAGGACTGGTAACCATTACAATTTGTAGCGGCGAAAGGTCTGGACGTTGTTTTCTGAGGCTGACCAAAGAATTTTTATTTTTAGATATAAGTGATGTACTCAAGTGTAGTTATGTTTTTAGCTTGTGCTTTTTCCATGATCATACGTGAGTATTTTATTTATATCCCATCGAAAGTTCTACTGAAGAAGGAATATATCTTTTTTTATAAGATTAAGTCCGAAATTGATTCAATATAGAGATAACGAAATTTAATTTTCTAAAGGTTAGTTGCCCGTTTTCAGTTTCAATTTTCCTGTAACAAGCGGATTATAAGTGGATAAAACAGTGTATTTGGCTTTAGAATAACCCTCTTTAGCCCTTAATTATATGATGTATATTGCAACCGTAACGGTTTTTTTAAATATACTGCCCACGCTTCCTGATGAATTCCTTTGCTGTAGAGTAAGGGACTTCATCCTATATTGCTTAGTAGTAAACTCGATGCTTACTACAGGAGGACTGGTAACCATTACAATTTGTAGCGGCGAAAGGTCTGGACGTTGTTTTCTGAGGCTGACCAAAGAATTTTTATTTTTAGATATAAGTGATGTACTCAAGTGTAGTTATGTTTTTAGCTTGTGCTTTTTCCATGATCATACGTGAGTATTTTATTTATATCCCATCGAAAGTTCTACTGAAGAAGGAATATATCTTTTTTTATAAGATTAAGTCCGAAATTGATTCAATATAGAGATAACGAAATTTAAATTTTCTAAAGGTTAGTTGCCCGTTTTCAGTTTCAATTTTCCTGTAACAAGCGGATTATAAGTGGATAAAACAGTGTATTTGGCTTTAGAATAACCCTCTTTAGCCCTTAATTATATGATGTATATTGCAACCGTAACGGTTTTTTTAAATATACTGCCCACGCTTCCTGATGAATTCCTTTGCTGTAGAGTAAGGGACTTCATCCTATATTGCTTAGTAGTAAACTCGATGCTTACTACAGGAGGACTGGTAACCATTACAATTTGTAGCGGCGAAAGGTCTGGACGTTGTTTTCTGAGGCTGACCAAAGAATTTTTATTTTTAGATATAAGTGATGTACTCAAGTGTAGTTATGTTTTTAGCTTGTGCTTTTTCCATGATCATACGTGAGTATTTTATTTATATCCCATCGAAAGTTCTACTGAAGAAGGAATATATCTTTTTTTATAAGATTAAGTCCGAAATTGATTCAATATAGAGATAACGAAATTTAAATTTTCTAAAGGTTAGTTGCCCGTTTTCAGTTTCAATTTTCCTGTAACAAGCGGATTATAAGTGGATAAAACAGTGTATTTGGCTTTAGAATAACCCTCTTTAGCCCTTAATTATATGATATATATATATATATATATATATATATAGGCAATATTAAATCTCTGAGCGATATATATATATATATATATATATATATAGGCAATATTAAATCTCTGAGCGATATATATATATATATAGGGAGAGTTTATGAAAAAAACAACAACAAAAGACGAAGACAGGTGGTGTACAAAACAAACAAATGTATTAGTATAACGCTCAGGAATAGAAAAAGTATTTTACATTTCGAGCCTACGTTCTTCTACACATACATACATACATACATACGACGGGCTTTTTTCAGTTTCCGTCTGCCAAACCTACTCACAAGGCTTTGGTCGGCCCGAGGCTATAGTAGAAGACACTTAGCCAAGAGTGCCATGCTGTGGGACTGAACCCAGAGCTGTATAGTTGGGAAGCAAGCTTCTTACCACACAGCCACTCTTGCGCCTATATGTACATACACACACACGCACATATGTATGTATGTATGTATGTATGTATGTATGTATGTATGTATGTATGTATGTATGTATGTATGTATGTATGTATATATACTGTTGACGTAGTCTCCTTTAGAGAGATTCAGAAATAATAACATTTCTATTTTTGAAAATCAGTGGATGTGTTCCACTGAATATATATAAATAAACCTTCGAGCAAACAGTCAACAGCGACACCTGCTGGGTTCAGCTACTCGACATTGATAAGGGGTAAATACCCCGAAACCGGTCTGTAGCTGTTGAACCTGCAAGGGGAAGCTGATGACCTCCCCTGTTCGAAGCTTGTAATATATATATATATATATATATATATACCGTTTGTTTTCACTGTTTTGGTCTTACTGTCCTGTTTTTTTCACCACTTTAACCCTCCGCAAATCCCAAATTTTATTTAATTTGCTTTGCGGGTACGACTGTGTTAACGAAGTCGCGTCTTGTCCCAACGTTCGAAAAAGCGGAGTAGATATATATACATACTCTTTTACATGTTTCAGTCAGTCGCCTGCGGTCATGCTGGAGTACCACCTATAAGGATTTTTAGTCGAACAAACCGACCCTACAACTTATTTCTTAAGCCAAGTACTTATCTTATGGGTCTCTTTTGCCGAACCGCTTAGTTACATGAACGTAAGCACATCACCGGTTCTCTCTCTCCCTCCCTCTCTCTTTCTCTCTTTCTCTCTTTCTCTCTCTTTCTCTCTCTCTATATATATATATGTGTGTGTGTGTGTGTGTGTGTGTCTGTGTGTGTGTGCTTATATTATATATGCATAAATACACACACACACTCACATGTATACATATATACACAGACAATATATTGATGCATGTATTTATGTGTCTGTGTGTATGTGTGTGTGCATGTTTGTGCGTGTGTTTGTGTGTGTTACGTTTCGTCCGCAAATGAAGGATTTTGGATCCGCCATCCACTGTACAGACGTTCTTCTCGCCTTCCTTCCTTCTTTTCTTTCTTCCTTCTTTCTTTCTTTCCTCCATACTCTTTCTCTCTCCCCCCCCCAAATCCTTTCCCAAACACACGCATACACACACACAAACATGCTCACACGTACGCGAACACACTCATACAGTCACACAGTCGTATACACACGCATACACATTGATATATACATGTGTGTGTTTGTGTTCGTATATGAATGTGTGCGGACGTGTGCTTTGTATATGTACGTGTGTGTGTGTGTGCATGTATATGTACGTGTGTGTGTGTGTGTGTGTGTGTATGTGTGCGTGAGTATGTATGGGGACGAGCTTACTGAATTTTCTCGTAACAGGGATTGAAATGCTATTATAAATGGAATCAATACAAATTTACATATTTTGATTCATAATATCGATCTTGATTGATCATAAAAATATTGGTTTCAAAATGTGGCCCAAGACCAGCAGATTCAGGTAAGGGGTAAGTCGATTACATAGATCCCAGTGTTTAAGTGGTCCTTATTTTACCGGCCCCGAAAGTCAGTCTCGGGGAAATTTGAAGTCTAAATACGGACGAAACGATGCTAAGCATTTTGACCGGTCTGCTAACTTTTCTACTAGATTGCCGCCTTAACGATCATAATAATATTCCTTTCTACTATTGGCACAAGGCCTGAAATTTGGGAACGGGAGAGAGTCGACTACGTCGAACCCCAGTGCTCAACGGGTACTTATTTTATCGACCCTCAAAGGATGAAAGGCAAAAAGTCAATCTGGGCGGAATTTGAACACAGAATGTAAAGACAAAATTCCGCTAAGTATTTTGCCCGGCGTGCTAACGATTCTGCCATCTCGTCGCCTTACCGATCATAATACGATTGGTGACAGGAAGTGAAACACCCAGCTGTATGAAAGATATTTAAGCACTAACAAGGAGTATTAAAATGTTAATTACAGTTATTCATGTGGTGAGAATGAAGTTAGTGTTAACGTATTTAACTTAGGGAGTATTAAATGATAATTAGAAGTTATTATGCTGTGAGGAAAGAACACGAAACATAGCCAATGGCTGATCTTTGCAGTTTACAGCAAAGTAACGGGAGACAACTTCGGACAAGTTTCAGAGTAATTCTTTGCGACGTAATTACTAAAGTAATGATAAAATCTACAAAATTATTGGAAAACTATGATGTAAGCCTTGGATCAATATCTCCCTCATTAAATCCTACTGTCTTAATAGTGATAATATATAGGCACTCCGTCGGTTGCAAGTCAAGGAGAAAGCCAGGCAACATTCTGTGACCTCCCTTGGGACAGACGAAGTGGTTTTTCTGTCAATTTACCTTGGAAGACGTGCTTCCAGGGTAAGGGTGGAAAAAATCCCTCCGGAGGTCGATGTTGCCTGGCTTGTGGCGGCGATATTGTTAGGATTAGAACAGAGGATTGTGGTTCTCCAGGCGACAGGAATAGCTCTGAGAAATTGGCATGGCCTGGAGATGGTCATCGAGGCTGCTCCAGTGGACCTGGAGAGGATAGTCGTCACCATAACGGTGGGTGACGTAGGGTTATTGTGGAGGGCAGGAAGCCCCGTTGTTACAAGTGTGACCAGAAAAGCTACATTAGAACGGAGTACCCTCCGCCGCCTGTGAATGAACCAGCGGCACTACCGATTGGAGAGGAAATCGCACCGCCACCTCCTACGACGAAAAGGAAAGGAAGTAGGACCGAGTGGAGGAAGAAACGAAGAATGAGTGGAAAACGGTCAGTAAAAAGAAGAGAAAGAGGACAAGAAGTACACAATCTATTGATGTTAATCCCCCTACCCCATTCTGCCCACCTACCAACACCAACCCTCACCTTGCCCCACCAGACAGAGTGCCCATCCCTGCCCCTATAGGTACACTAGCAAACAAGCAAGAACCGCAATTTCTCCAGCCCTCACCCCGTGGAATGTGTTGCATTCTGTATAATGACTCGATAGAAGGACTGATGGAGGAGTTAGAAAAAATAGAGAACTTGGTAAAAATAGATATTCCTGGGTACAAAGGATATCCTGCACATGTGAAATATGGACTCATTGGAAGAGAACACTAGAATAAAATTCAAGAGACGTTCGGAGGGAATATTAGGCCTTACAAATGGAAATTAACACCGATGCATTGCCTGCAAAACTGTAACAAAAAAAAAAAAAGACTTTTAAAGTGATAAATTGGTTTAAAAAGTTTCGCTGAGGTCACTTGGAATGTGCGGTTGGAGAAGATAGGGAGAGATGTTAGACTTCGGGACATGCAAATAAACTGTAGACACAAAACTCACAAACCCCACACTACCCACCCGCCAAAGCACACACTCATTCAAACATCATGGCTGTTAACATCTCAAATAAGGATCTTGAAAAGGAAATTGAAAAAATACTTCAAATAAAAATTATAAGCCCACGCAGAGTTCAATCTCTGCTCAGATTAAACTTTTTGTGATTGACAATATGAACTATAGAGTTTTAAAAGGAGACTTCCCATCTGACATGTGTCCTTTGAGAAAGGACTTCTCACCCCAAATCTTCGAGGGATTAATTATGGAAACCCCACAAGCTCCGTTTAATTGGACGAGGTGGGATTACCGTTCCACCTACGCTAAGGTAAGCCGTTTCCTTTTCTTCTCACTCAATGCGTATAAATGTGCGCGGCCTGGGGTCGGATTGGAAGAAAGGTCGCCTCCTTAACGACCTCAGGTCGCACAAACTGGATCTGGGAGTTGTTACAGAAACCAAACTAAGCGGACTGTGAGCCTTTTCACCCCTCCTAAATGGCTACGAGAAATTCATTTCTCCATAGGAATCTGGAGGGTGGGGAGGTGCCGCAGTTCTGCTCGGGAAAAATTTAGTTTTAGAGAAGGAACAATCTTTGTTGACCCGGACGGCAGGTTGACCGTCCTTGATGTGACGTACCACAGTCGTAAAACCTTCAGGATGGTGGCTGTCTACGCGCCTAGCGAAGCGGGACAGTAGGATTATTTCAAAATTTTCTAGGAACGTCACATATTTTATAGTTGTTAGGAGATTTTAACACAATTTGCGATGCACGTGTAGATTGTGTTGGCTCGAATACTAACAGGAAGAGAAAATCTTGCCTCAGAGATCTGCACAGCCGTTTTCAACCGGCAGATCGATACAAATTAGACTTCACGAACGCTCCTTGTGGACGTGGGCTAATAGCGACAGGCCGTCTAGATCTTATTTATACAGGATAATAGTTAGGATTAAAGATAAAGAGCTAGTTAAGTGTCCACAATTTCACCACGTCAGCTACAGTGATCCCAAATTTGTAACCTGTAGACGAGACTTAGGTTATGTAGTCAGAGACCCGGCTACTGGAAACTCAACAAGTCACTTTTGGCTTGTGAGGAGCCGGATTAGGCAGTTAGTATTGAGGGCATTAATCGGTGCCATTATTAACAACAAATGGTTTTATGCCCTCAAAAGAGCCTTAACGTTTGAGTCAATTAGTTTACGGCTATTTGATCCTTGTTCCTCTATCGGTGCTTATGAAATAAGCAAATTACAAAACTTGACAGAACTAATGGACACAGAACTTACGAGTAATAGCAGTCAAGTATCTATGAAACCACATGCTGTTCCCATAATAGAGGGCATATCGAATATTGTAGTCCGGGAGACATAGTTCATAAAATGCCAGAGTAGCTATGGCTGGAACGTCTTTGATCATGGGAATAAACTTCAGCCAGTGACGGAGACCTTTGGGGGATGCCCGTCTGGTGGCCAACATGCGAGAAATAGCAGCCAATTCGAAGATTTAAGAGTAGGGAAGACATAGTAGATAATGATGTATAATCATAAACAGACGGAACCGTCACGGATGGAATACTTGAAATCATAAGCCAGGAATTTTATAAAAGCTTGAGAAACAGACGCAACAGCAATACCATCATTGCTACTACTACTACTACTACTACTACTACTGCTGCTGCTGCTGCTGCTGTTGCTGCTGCTGCTACTGCTTCTACTAGTACTACTACTACTACTATCACTACTACTACTACTACTACTACTACTACTACTACTACTACTATAACGCCCACAATATACGCTCAACCACCACTACTAATGACAACCTCTGCCACTACAGCTACCACCTTGGTCACAACATCACCACAACCACTCGTGCCATCCCCAGTAGCACCACCGCCACCAAGTCCACCACTGAGTCCGTCACCACTGCCTTCATCGCTGCCACAAACTACAACAACACGAAGGAGTAATAACGCCATCACCAACACCATCACCGCCACCACTACTAACAACTACACTAGCTACCACTATCACTACTAGCATTATTAACCACCGCTACCACTACCATCACAACCTACAACCATCACCTAAACGTTTATGGAACAGCAAGAACCAAACGTGATCATCCAATTTAAAAGATTTGCTAACTCAATCACGTATATGTGTTTCTGCGATTCCTCTTCTGCGTTCATTATTTCCGCTCTTTAAAAAAAATCTATCCTCACTCTAATTACACACACGTTTGCTTGTAGGTGTGACACACACACACACACACACACACACACACACACACACAACACACACACACACACACACACAGAGAATAGATGTGATTTATGTATTCTCTCTCTCTCTCTCTCTGTATGTATCTGTATATATACAGGTTGGACAAAATTATGGAAACATCTTAAAATTTCAAACAAATTAATTTTAATATGGGGTAGGACCACCTTTGTTGGTAATTACAGCTTGAATTCTACGAGGTATGGACCCGTACAAAGTTTGAATCGTTTCCAAAGGAATTTTTGTCCATTCTTCAGCTAAAACATGTCTCCAGTTCTTGTAGTGATGATGGTGGAGGATATCGACTCCTTACTTTTTTTCTAAAATGCACCATAAATGTTCAATAATATTGAGATCTGGGGACTGTGGTGGCCAGATAAGATGTTCAACTTCACTAGAATGCCCCTCGTGCCATTCAGTAACAACTTTAGCTGTGTGAATTGGTGCATTATCATCCTGAAAGATAGCGAGGTAGTCGTTAAGCTCAGCAATACTTTTGTGATCCTTTCTAACAATTCGCGTAAAAGTCCGACGGTCCCTATCTGAAAGTTTTGGTTTTCTTCCGGAGCTTTGTTTCGACGAGGTTTTTCCCTCTTTCTCAAAGGCTGTCATTACTTTCGAGACAGTACTTCTTGATACACCAAATATTTCGGCTATTTTCGTTACGCTAGCACCAACAATTTGACCTCTTTGAAAGTTTGATAGATCTGTCATTTTAACGAATTTTAATTACCTTTTTCTGATATCTGAAAAGAAACAGCAATTTTAGCAAAACATATTATGCAACACTAATAATAAATCAAAATACAGAAAAATAAACAAGCTTTTGACAGTTTTATAGATATTTCAAAATTATGATGCTATGATACTAGACGTTTTATTTGTTTTGTCCCAACTCCTGTATATGTGAGGGTATATGGAATTTATGTACCCTTATCTCTCTCCCTCTGTCTCTCTCTGTATACTTGGCCAAATGTAATTTTTTGAATACTTTTGCAATAGCCGGTTCTTTTGGTCAAACTATTATATTTTCAGCTGCTTTAGTTGCCAAGATATCAAAACTTGTTAAAGTGTAGTAACAACAATTTTGCAATAGAATGGTGAAACAATTTTTTTTTCGGTTTCTGAAAAAGTAACGTTTTGGACCTATGACACTTTTGCATAATAGCAACGATATATATACATATATATATAAATATAAATATAAATATATATGTGTGTGGGGTGGGGTGGAGGCGCAATGACCCAGCGGTTAGGGCAGCGGACTCGTGGTCGTAAGATCGCAGTTTCGATTCCCAGATCTGGCGTTGTAAATGTTTATTGAGCGAAAACACCTAAAGGTATACGAGGCTCCGGCAGGGGTGGTGGCGAACCCTGCAGTACTCTTTCCTCACAACTTTCTCTCACTCTTTCTTCCTTTTTCTGTTGTACCCGTAACGCTAAATCTCCCCGAGAACTACGTCAAAGGTACACGTGTCTGTGGAGTGCTCAGCCACTTGCACGTAAATTTCACGAGCAGGCTGTTCCGTTGATTGGATCAACTGGAACCCTCGTCGTCGTAACCGACGGAGTGCCACGATTTATATATATATATATATATATATGTTTGTTGAAATAGAAAGATGAATTTTCTTGTTACAGATTATTCAAAAGTTTAACCGATACCTGGGTAGCAAAAATCACAGCAGAAAAAAGCACGGTTGGCGATAAGACCATTTGGTGTTGCAACCGTGCGTTGGTGCGGATAATTGAAGTTTAATATTATTAGTGAATGGAAGAAATGGAGTTGAACGAAGATTGTACAGAATTCCTTTTATTACATTCTACACATGTTTCAAAGGCCACAATTTTCCAAATTCTGATTAAATAAGGATACCATATTGCAGCTTTCTCTTCAGGAAAAAACAGGAATTCCGTTGACAGAACAAAACAAAACAGAGGCGTAGCAAAGCAATTCGAACGAGGACGCTCCTTAAGAGCCCATGGTTAAACTGTTTATCAATGTTGTTTAGGGCTAAGCGGCTGCGTTCTCATTTGAATTCCGTATTTAAACATTATTTCCTTAATCTCCAAGATTACTTTCCTCAATGTGCTCCAATTAGTTGTTCTATAATTCTTCTTGATCTCTTTTCCGAGTAAACCTAGATTCATAGTGAAGGACCACAAACCGAATTTCTACACCAACCCAGCGTTAAGACTCATATGCCCTGCTAGTTCCGATATCGGGACCATCAGTAAGTATATTTTAGATAAATATATCCCTAGTTTAGTAAATAAGCTGAAGCTTAGCCTCTGGGCTACCTCTCGCAGGTAGTGAAGTGGTTCTCTTCCATCCCCAATAAGAACCGTACTAGGTTCATTCAGTTTGATATCGCCAGCTTCTACCCCTCGATTAACCCTAGTGTACTAAATAAGACCCTGTGGCATGCTCACAACAAGGCAGGCCTCACTAGAGAAGAAATTGATATTATTTTAGTTGCCAGAAAATCATTTATAAAGTTTGAAAATAAGTTGTGGATTCGTAAAGATACTCCCAATGAATTCGATGTGCCTATGGGTAGTTCGGATAGTGCGCAGATAACCGATTTGGTCGGAATCTATATTCCCTACGAATTATCCGACCAATTCCCGGATATCGCGGGCGGCCTGTATCGTGACGATTGTCTGTTTTACCTGCAAAACACCACGAACAGAATCGTACAGAAAACTAAAAATAGGTTAGCTAGGTTCTTTAATAGAATGGGCATGAATATAGTTTTTGATAATGAATTCACCAAGGCTAATTTCCTAGACGTCACACTAAACCTCCATAGCGATTCATACTTCCCTTACCATAAGCCTTCCACTAATTTAAAGTATGTCAGTGTCTTCTCCAATCATGCCAAAACTGTAACAGACAATTTGGTTAAAAACATCTCTCTAAGATTGTCTAACTTGTCCGCTAGTGTCGACATTTTTATGCAGAAAGCGGAATTTTATAACGCCGCACTATCCAAAGCCGGTTATAGGCAGAAGGTAGTATATATTGATCCAGCCCTTCCGATGCCACCATTCGGTCATCAGGATAGGGCCGTCTATAATAACATAAATAATTTAAGTAGTGATGGGAGCGGGGGGAGTGTTGGAGCAGGTACTTCCGGATTTAATTTAGGGAACATAGATAATTTTCGGTCCGAGGGAGGTCATACTAAACCAAAACCTTTTATTCATCCTAGAATCACCCACCCTAATGTCAGAGCTGGCTTCCAGACCCATCACAAAAATAGGAATAAACATATCTGGTTTGTAATTCCCTTTGGTAAGCAGATTAGAACTAACCTTCCCCTCCTGTTTCGACAAGCCATTGCCAGTAACTTCCCCAGAAATTCCAAATATTACACCACGGTTAATTCACATAAAGTTAGGATAGCTTTCTCCAACACAAAAAACCTTTCCCAGATAATCGCCTCCCATAATAATAGGCTGCTTATTAAGACCCTACCACCTTTGTCCGGAGGCGCAGCTCCGTCCGATCCCAGTTTAACGCGCAGTAGGAATAATAATAGTAGTAATAATGATAAAAGAGCCAGTACAGTGACTGATAATCTCAGTACCAACCAGGGATTAAATAATAGGATTAGCGATAGAAGAAATGGTGATGTCAATAACGTTAGTAATGGTAATAGGGAGATGAGCGCAGTTCGGGTCATTAATGTAGAGAGTCCTAATAGCAACTTTAGCATCGTTTCCGGCAATAGCAGGTCCACGGATACTAGCAATTACAGCGTTCTCAGTGATAGGGAATACACAGGGGTTAGTCCGTTAATTAATAGTGATAATGAGGAATATAATGTAGTAAGCGGCCGCAGTTCTCACAGTCAATATAGTAACAGTAACGCAGTATTAATATCAGAAGCTAATCCCAATTAACACCTTGTTACCCTACTAAAATGAAAATAATCTTTGGAAATAATTTTTGAAAAAGCTTTTTAAAAAATCTATGAATAACTCTTGCAAGGGGAAATTACTCCCATTAGGCGATTGGTGGTTTTTTTTGGAAGCAAACGCTGGAATTATATATACCCTTAGGATTCTTTGACGATGTTAATTTTTGACAAGCAGGCCTAGACGAACACACGAACACAAAAATTTTTTTCAGCCGCCTGACAGGTTTTTTCAGCAGTGATCATTATGTAGCGCCCCTCGCCAACATACGGCCGCGCACACATAGGCCAGTATACACATACATGCTTTTAGGTAGTTTTTGTCTCGCCCCCAAAAATACACCCTGTATTCTTAAAGTATTCAGAACATTAGTTTTGGTCACACAGAACACCTCCACACCCCTTGTTCTCACCTACTAGTTTTGACCGCCGCCTGACCTGTAAATATTTTCAACGCACCAACCCCCCGATTTCAACGTACATTGATAAACAGTTTAACCATGGGCTGTTAAGGAGCGTCCTCGTTCGAATTGCTTTGCTACGCCTCTGTTTTGTTTTGTTCTGTCAACGGAATTCCTGTTTTTTCCTGAAGAGAAAGCTGCAATATGGTATCCTTATTTAATCAGAATTTGGAAAATTGTGGCCTTTGAAACATGTGTAGAATGTAATAAAAGGAATTCTGTACAATCTTCGTTCAACTCCATTTCTTCCATTCACTAAGAATATATATATATATATATATATATATATATATATATATATTATATAAAAGGGCTTAGTAAAATAAATTACTTTGCCGCATACTGAACTCATTAGAAATAGCAGCTAAAAAACTTTTTTAAGGCTATTTCTAATACTTAAAGAAAATCTCTCTCATATATAGTGTTTGCATAATTTAACTCACAAAAGTTTGGGGGTAATGACATCGAAAAATCAAATGCTAAGGTTATTCGAGAACGTACGTTTCAAGATTAGTCAAAACAACATTTCTATCATCGGCTCGGAAATTCCTTGGTTTGGATTTGGAAACACTGAAAATAAGAACATACCCTCTCGAAGATCTGCTCCCAACTAACAGTGCCAACAAATTCAAAATAAGCAAGCGAAGAATCTCTGTTCTCCCCTTTCCACCAGCGTGGGTTAAAATCATCAAACTCTATGCTTATTTCGGTAAAGTCCGAAGCATTAATCAGAGGGAGATTAATTATAATTTCAACAATTGAGGGCAAAATTAATTAATTATTAATCAATTTCACCAAGTGTTCAGTATGCAAAGGGACCATTCAAGGCGAATTCAAATTATTACATTATATAAAAGGGCTTAGTAAAATAAATTACTTTGCCGCATACTGAACTCATTAGAAATAGCAGCTAAAAAACTTTTTTAAGGCTATTTCTAATACTTAAAGAAAATCTCTCTCATATATAGTGTTTGCATAATTTAACTCACAAAAGTTTGGGGGTAATGACATCGAAAAATCAAATGCTAAGGTTATTCGAGAACGTACGTTTCAAGATTAGTCAAAACAACATTTCTATCATCGGCTCGGAAATTCCTTGGTTTGGATTTGGAAACACTGAAAATAAGAACATACCCTCTCGAAGATCTGCTCCCAACTAACAGTGCCAACAAATTCAAAATAAGCAAGCGAAGAATCTCTGTTCTCCCCTTTCCACCAGCGTGGGTTAAAATCATCAAACTCTATGCTTATTTCGGTAAACACTATATATGAGAGAGATTTTCTTTAAGTATTAGAAATAGCCTTAAAAAAGTTTTTTAGCTGCTATTTCTAATGAGTTCAGTATGCGGCAAAGTAATTTATTTTACTAAGCCCTTTTATATAATGTAATAATTTGAATTCGCCTTGAATGGTCCCTTTGCATACTGAACACTTGGTGAAATTGATTAATAATTAATTAATTTTGCCCTCAATTGTTGAAATTATAATTAATCTCCCTCTGATTAATGCTTCGGACTTTACCGAAATAAGCATAGAGTTTGATGATTTTAACCCACGCTGGTGGAAAGGGGAAGGGAGAACAGAGATTCTTCGCTTGCTTATTTTGAATTTGTTGGCACTGTTAGTTGGGAGCAGATCTTCGAGAGGGTATGTTCTTATTTTCAGTGTTTCCAAATCCAAACCAAGGAATTTCCGAGCCGATGATAGAAATGTTGTTTTGACTAATCTTGAAACGTACGTTCTCGAATAACCTTAGCATTTGATTTTTCGATGTCATTACCCCCAAACTTTTGTGAGTTAAATTATGCAAACACTATATATGAGAGAGATTTTCTTTAAGTATTAGAAATAGCCTTAAAAAAGTTTTTTAGCTGCTATTTCTAATGAGTTCAGTATGCGGCAAAGTAATTTATTTTACTAAGCCCTTTTATATAATGTAATAATTTGAATTCGCCTTGAATGGTCCCTTTGCATACTGAACACTTGGTGAAATTGATTAATAATTAATTAATTTTGCCCTCAATTGTTGAAATTATAATTAATCTCCCTCTGATTAATGCTTCGGACTTTACCGAAATAAGCATAGAGTTTGATGATTTTAACCCACGCTGGTGGAAAGGGGAGAACAGAGATTCTTCGCTTGCTTATTTTGAATTTGTTGGCACTGTTAGTTGGGAGCAGATCTTCGAGAGGGTATGTTCTTATTTTCAGTGTTTCCAAATCCAACCAAGGAATTTCCGAGCCGATGATAGAAATGTTGTTTTGACTAATCTTGAAACGTACGTTCTCGAATAACCTTAGCATTTGATTTTTCGATGTCATTACCCCCAAACTTTTGTGAGTTAAATTATGCAAACACTATATATGAGAGAGATTTTCTTT
>NW_021833575.1:45000-47500 GCF_006345805.1 Octopus sinensis | reverse complement strand
AGATAAATAAAAATATATGCATACATACAAACATATATGTACGTACCTACATCTACATGTATATATACATGCATATATAAATAATTATACGGAAGTACAGGACATCACAATAAGACGTAGAAACAGAAAAAGCCAAAAAACAAAAACAACGAAAACGGAAAACGAAAACCAAATACAGGACAGGTTACACAAGGACAAAACCCCCGTCATCAGCTGTCGCTAGAGGAGTCAGGCATGTTTCGAAGGCATAACAGAACACTAATCCAATAGGCCTTCCTGCGAGAGAGTTAAAATAAAATTTCAAGCAGCGGGGCACAATGAGTACGAACACAAACAAGACGTAACAATAAGACTGCAAAATTAAAATACATGTACAAAAACAAACACAAGAGGACGAACGAAAAAGCCTTTTTTCTGGCATAGACAAACAATAAAACTGCAAAAATAAAAATACATGTACAAAAAGTACAATTAGTTACAAAACGAGAAAATAACAAGAATATATACAGGAAATTAACCACACAAGGGGACGAACGAAGAAGCCTTTTTGCTGGCAAGGACGAAAGTGTAGTAGCAGCGCGTGGGGGCAGTCTTTTCAATAGTGGTAACCACGTGTAAAGGAATTTTGTTTTATAGGCAAGGAAGAGGGAAGGAGGAGGGGGACACGCGGCGAAGAGAGAGGGGAGGGGGGGAGAAAGATTGAAGAGGTTAAAGCAAAGGGAGAGAGTACCGCATCTTCAATATATAATATTAATATAAAAAAGGGGACCAAGAAGTGGATCGAAACGACGAATCGGACGAAACTGATGCGGGGCGCTGTCAGACAATAAGGAGATAAATAAAAATATATGCATACATACAAACATATGTACGTACCTACATCTACATGTATATATACATGCATATATAAATAATTATACGGAAGTACAGGACATCACAATAAGACGTAGAAACAGAAAAAGCCAAAAAACAAAAAACAAGAAAACGGAAAACGAAAACCAAATACAGGACAGGTTACACAAGGACAAAACCCCCGTCATCAGCTGTCGCTAGAGGAGTCAGGCATGTTTCGAAGGCATAACAGAACACTAATCCAATAGGCCTTCCTGCGAGAGAATTAAAATAAAATTTCAAGCAGCGGGGCACAATGAGTGTGTGTGTGTGTGTGTGTGTGTATGTGTGTGTATGTATGTATGTATGTATGTATGTATGTATGTATGTGTGTGTGTGTGTGTGTGTATGTATGTATGTATGTATGTATGTATGTGTGTGTGTATGTATATATGTGTGTGTGAGTGTGTGTGTTTGTATACCCATCACCGCTTGAAAACTAGTGTTGGTGTGTCTACGTCTCCGTAACTTAGCAGTTCGGCAAAAGAGACCGAAAAGATAAATACTAGTCTTAAGAAATAAGTTCTGGTTTCTTCGTTTAAAAACCTTCAAGGTGGTGTTCCAGCATGACCGCAGTCAAATAATTAAAACAAGTAAAATAAAAAAGAAAGAATATAAGTATATTGGCGCACGCACATACACAGATAAAAGCATACCGGTTCAATTAATTACTAATTAATTCCTTATCTCACTCTCGGTAATCCATAAATACTTCACTTCAATGAAACACGCGCTGTGATGATCATAGGCATCTAAACACACACACACACATACATACACACACACACACACACACACACGAAGACACTACTGTTAGCAGTCACGCACACACCTACATACATGTTCTCACTCTTCTGTTTTCTCCTCCGTCCTTCTTTTCCCAAACACATGGATCCAGGTTCAGTCCCACTGTGTGGCAGTAACAAGTGTCTTCTACTATAACGTCGGGCCAACCAAAGCCTTGTGAGTGGATTAGGTAGACGGAAATTTAGAGAAGCCTGTCGCACATATATATTTATATATACGTCGCATATATATATTTATGTGTCTGCGTTTGTCCCACTATCATCACAATTGATGTTGGTGTATTTCCATCCCCGTAACTTGGCGGTTCGACAAAGACACCGATAGAATAGGTACTAGGCTCTGACTAAAAAATTCTTTAATGCGGCGCTCCAGCATGGCCGCAATTGAATGACTGAAACAACTAAAAGTATATAACATATATATAAACATATCTATATCTATGTATCTATCTATACATACATATAATACACACCCCACGCACATACACATATATACTAACATACATATACACATATATACACATAGATATATACATTTATATATATATAAATACACATGTATATATACATATACATACATACATACATACATACAGCAAATGGTGCTCTTTCTGAAGTGACACGAATCCTGAGTGGAATCCCTCAGGGAACAGTGCTGGGTCTACTACTGTTTGTGGTTGCTCTCTCGGACATGCCCTCAGCCATAGAGTCAGTTACACTCACCAGCTACGTCGGTGATACAAAAGTATCGCAGGCGGGCAAGGATCCTACTGACATCCTTAGACTGCAGACTGACCTGAACG
>NW_021833575.1:35000-37500 GCF_006345805.1 Octopus sinensis | reverse complement strand
TATATGTATGTATGTATGTATGTATGTATGTATGTATGTGTGTGTGTGTATGTATGCATGCATGTATGTATGTATGTATGTATGTATGTGTTTACGTGTGTCAATGTATGTATTTATATATGTATGTGTCAACATGTATGTATGTATTTATGTATGTATGTATGTATGCATGTATGGATGTTTATATACGTGTGTATATATTTATGCATGCATGTCTGTGTAAATGCTCATGCATGCATGTATGTAACATATATGTGTGTTTGTGTGTGTGCGTATATGTATAGACACATATATACACACATACACATACACACATACATATGTCTGAGGGTTGTTGCTTTGCTGCAGCTAGGCCATGGACAAGTAGAAACCTATATATGACAAAAACTCGCACCAGCACCATGGTCACTCTTCTTTGTAAAATAAGTATTTCCGGATGTTTATATTCTGAGTTCCAATTTCACTGTTTTTCCTGCGGAGGTCGATAAAATTAAGTACGAAACAAGTCCTGGGACCAATGTGACCGACTTCTCCTTTGCTTAAAAGTATCAGTCTTGTGCCAAACTTTAAAAGAATTATTACCTTTCGGGGTCGATGAAATAAGTCCCCCTTCAAATTTCAGGCCTTGTGCCTATAGTAGAAAGGACTACTACTACTACTACTACTACTACTACTGTTGTTGTTATTATTATTATTATTGAGTGAGAGAGCAGTTCATGCCATCAAAGTGACACTGGGGTAAAATATACGAAGCCCAATATACCCATCATGACTACCCGTCTGATAAGGGTACACCAGGCACATGCATCACATTATTATTATTATTATTATTACTACTACTACTACTACTACTACTATTATTATTATTGTTATTATTATATTATTATTATTATTATTATTATTATTATTATTATTATTATTAAGGCGGCGAGCTGGCAGAGTTGTTAGCGCGCTGGACAAAAAGCTTAGCGGCATTTTCGGTCCGTCTCGACGGTCTGAGTTCAAATTCTGCCGAGGTCGACTTTGCTTTTCATCCCCCTCGGGGTCGATAAATTACGTACCAGTGAAACACTGGGGTTGATGTAATCGACATATCCCCTCCCATCAAAACTGCTGACCTTGTTGCAAAATTTGAAATTATTATTATTAGTAGTAGTAGTAGCAGCAGCAGCAGCAGTAACAGTAGTAGTAGTAGTAGTAGTAGTAGTAGTAGTAGTAGTAGTAGTAGTAACAGCAGCAGTAATAGTAGTAGGGCCACAAGCTGGCAGAATCGTGAGCACACCGGGCGAAATGTTTAGCGACATTTCACCCATCTGTGTGTTCTGGGTTCAAATGCTGTCAAGGTTGACTTTGCCTTTCATCCGGTCGGGATCGATAAAATAAGTAAAGAAGACTGGGGTTGATGAATTCAACTCATCTCCTCCCCCAGAATTGCTGCCCTTGTAGCAAAATTTGAAACCATAAATTATTATTATTATTATTATATTATTATTATTATTATTATTATTATTATTATTAGCGGCATTTGATCTGTCTTCACGTCCCGAGTTCAAATTTCTCCGACCTCGACTTCGCCTTTCATCTTTAGGGGTTTATGAAATAAGTACCAGTGGAGCACTGGGGTCGATGTAATCCACTAGCGTCGTTCCCCCCAGATTTCAAACCTTGTGCTTATAACAGAAAGGGAGCTGGCAGAAGCGTTAGCAAGCCGGGTGAAATGCTTAGCAGCATTTCGTCCGTCCTTACGTTCTGAGTTCAAATTCCGCCGAGGTCAACTTTCCCTTTCATCCTTTCGGGGTCGATATTAATTAAGTACCAGTTGAGTACTGAGGTCGATGTAACCGACTTACTCACTTCCCCCCAAAATTTTAGGCCTTGTGCCTTTAGTAGAAACGTTAGCACGCCGGGCGAAATGCGTAGCCGTATTTCGTCTGCCGCTACGTTCTGAGTTCAAATTCCGCCGAGGTCGACTTTGCCTTTCATCGTTTCGGGGTCGATTAAATAAGTACCAGTTACGCACTGGGGTCGATATAATCGACTTAATCCGTTTGTCTGTCCTTGTTTGTCCCCTTTATGTTTAGCCCCTTGTGGGCAGTAAAAAAATAGGCATTTCGTCTGTCTTTACGTTCTGAGTTCAAATTCCGCCGAGGTCGACTTTGCCTTTCATCCTCTCGGGGTCGATTAAATAAGTACCAGTTACGCACTGGGGTCGATGTAACGCACTTAATTCCTTCCCTCTGTGTTTATGGCAGAATCGCTGGCACGCCGGGTAAAATGCTTAGCGACATCAAATGCCATGGAGGTTGACCTTGTCTTTCACCGTTTCGGGGTCGATAAATTAAGTACCAGTGAAGCAAGGGTCGATGTAATCGACTAGTCCCCTCCCCACAAAATGTCAGCCCTTGTGCCTATAGTACAAAGGGTTATTATTATTACTATTACTACTACTATTATTACTGTGTACCTATTTAAGCTCTGGTGTCAATATTACCGACTAATC
>NW_021833575.1:30000-32500 GCF_006345805.1 Octopus sinensis | reverse complement strand
CATACACACACACGTCCTCTCCCATACACACACACACACTTTACCTCTCGCTTCCCAAAATACACACACGCAGATGCACACGTATTCACATAGACACACAAATGCACAAATACACCCTCCCATACACGCACACACACAAACATGCGCTGAAACATTGATTCGGCGAACCTGCTGGAGTGTTTCGACCTACTAGAAATAGCAGCCAGATCTTCTGCATTAACACAATGACGATAACATACCGTCTTTTGGTTCTAGGTTCAAATTCTGCCGAGGTCAACTTTGTCTTTCATCCTTTCAGGGGTGGGTCGATAAAAATAAATACCAGTTGAGTACTGGGGTCGATGTAATCGACTTACCCGCTTCCCCTGAAATTGCTGGCCTTGTGACAAAATCTGAAAGCAATATTTTTGTTAAGGCAGTGAGCTGACAGAATCGTTAGCTCGCCGGGCAAAATGCTTAGCGGCATTTCGTCTGTCCAGACGTTCTGAGTTCAAATTCCGCATATGTCGACTTTCATCCTTTTGGGGTCAATAGAATAGGTAGCAGTTGAATACTAGAATCGGAGTAATCGAGTAGCCAGCTCCCTTTCCCAAAATTCCAGGCCTTGCGTCTATAGTAAAAAGAATTATTATTATTATATTATTATTATTATTATTATCATTAAAAGGCGGCGAGTTGGCGGAGTTGTTAACACGTCGGAACAAATGCTTAGTAGCATTTTGTCCGTCTTTACGTTCTGATTCCGCCAAGTTGACTTGGCCTTATATCTGTAACAGGATGATGTTCAGGAACACTGGAGGGGTGTCCGATCTGATCCTGTCACATACAATTTAAGTAGAGTAAACAGAGACAAAGTCAGGCGGTCTACGATCACAGTAAGTGGTGGTTTATTCTGCGGTTACAGGTAAGAACTAGTGCACGTGTATCTCTGGTGGGAAGCCGGCAGCCGAATCCGCAGGACTGGTTGCGGTGCTTTCTTGTTGCGAGTCAAGACGATTCGTCGGTTCGCTCCCGCTTCGTTGGGGTGAGGTTCTCTGAGTGAAAGTCAAGCCACATCCGACCGCTAGAAAGGGCGATTTAGCGGTCAGCTTTTTAGGTTTCAGTTCCTGCACATGTGCAGGAGGAAAATCCAATTCTGCGCATGTGCGCTGAAACTTACACAGTAGCGTCACTACATATCCTTCGAGGTCGATATAACACAGTACCCTGGGGTCGATAAGTCGAAAGTATTATTAAAAGCGGCGAGCTGGCAGAATCGTGAGAGTATCGGAATAAACGAGTTATGTGATATTTTTCCAGGTTCTTTTCTGTTTTGGGTTCAAATCCCACCGGGGCCAACTTTACCTTTTACCATGCCCTGTAATCAAGCAGTTTCGGGTTCAGTCTCAGTGCATAGCACCTTGGACAAGAGTCTTCTACTATAGCCCCGGAGCGATCAATGCCTTACGAGTGAAATTGGTAAATGGAAACTGTGCGGAAGGCCGTCGTATGTGTGTGTGTGTCTTTGTGTCTTTGTTTGTCCTCCACCATCGCTTGACAACCGGTGTTGGCTTGTTTACGTCCCCGCAACGCAGCAATTCGACAAAAAGAGGCCGGTAGAAAAAGTATTAGACTTAACAAAAAATAAGTACTGGGATCGATTCATTTAACTGAAAATTCTTGAAGGTGATGCTCCAGCGTGGCCGTAGTCTGATTACTGAAATATGTAAAAGATAAAAGATATACACACACACACGCACACACACACATCCGTGTATAGAAACTGGATGATGTTACACTAAGTATATTACGTCTGAAAATAAAATATATGCATATATGCAAACGGGGATGGTCATGAGTGGAGCGTCATGAATAATGTTAAGTGTATTGTGGTCGACCAACAGCTGCTTCAGTTAAAAAGTGATAGCAATTAGGAAGTTTCTATTGGGTTGTCTCGACATTGATGGAAACGAGGAAGTTGAATAATTAACGGGATAATGGGTGTTATGTATTTGACTATTTGGGTTTGCGCGTTAAGAAGTGACCTAGGGCTAAACAAGAACAGCAACATCACACCTGCAATATCACTCTGATCTCTTTCAAAGTAGGATCCTATGACTTCAATGCACTTGTTGTAGACCTCCAGCCACTTCGTGAAGGCTGCATAGACGTCCGCCAAATCGAAGGTGTCCTGGACTCTTATCACAGCCTCCTTCATCTTCTGAAGGGCTTGAAAATCACTGCCCCCGAGGTTCTCCTTCAGCTTGAGGAATATCCAAAAGGCACAGGGAACATGGGCTGGATTGTAGGAAGGGTGAGGAACAGTTTTGATACGCTTCTCTGTCAAGTAGTTGGTTACCAGGATGGAATTGCAAACTGGTGCATTGTCTTGGTGCAGGTGCCAACGCCCTGAGTGCGAGAGCTCTGGCCTTTTGCGATGAAGTCTGTTCCTGAACTCTCTCAAAACCTTCACGAAGTGCCCTTTGATGACGGTCTCTCTCCAGAACGAACTCAGTGGATG
>NW_021833575.1:22500-27500 GCF_006345805.1 Octopus sinensis | reverse complement strand
AGTCTTTGACGTTTCGAGTCTCTGCTCTTTGTCAGAAAGGAATGAGGAACGAAACCGGAGAGAAAAAAAGAAACAGAAAGAGGGCAAAAACGTGTCTAGATTAACGGTTCCAAATGCTAATCTTTTACAAATACATACATACATCTCTTTTACTTGTTTCTGTCATTTGACTGCGGCCATGCTGGAGCACCGCCTTTAGTCGAGCAAATCGACCCCAGGACTTATTCTTTGTAAGCCTAGTACTTATTCTATTGGTCTCTTTTGCCAAACCGCTAAGTTACGGGGACGCAAACACACCAGCATCGGTCGTCAAGCAATGCTAGGGAGACAAACGCAGACACACAAACACACACACACACAAATATATATACATACATATATACGACGGGCTTCTTTCAGTTTCCGTCTACCAAATCCACTCACAAGGCTTTGATCGGCCCGAGGCTATAGTTGAAGACACTTTCCCAAGGTGCCACGCTGTGGGACTGTACCCGGAACCATGTGGTTCGTAAGCAAGCTACTTACCACACAGCCACTCCTGTGCCTATATATATAAAGAGAGAGAGTGGGAGAGAGACTGACAGACTGATAGATATATAGATAGATATCAACTTTGATAACTGAGATATGTTTCAGCCAAAGAGCAGCCCAGGCCCTGTTCTTTTCAATTAGAGAGGTTTTGTTGACTGAGATGTATCTTGGTAGAGGTGACTGATCTGGTGTCCTTTGAAGAAGAAAAAAGCCACCTTTTTCTCTTCGATTTATTTAAATAGGGCAGAAAAAGAAAATGGGTTGCAGCAAATTTGTGTTGTGATCGTGAACTACGTAGGGGTGCATGGCACGGGGCCCTAGCCCTGGAGGGATTCTGAATCTGACCTTAAGGTCGTTTAGCCAATGCTGGTGGGATATTCAACACACTGTGAAAATGATGCAGCGTTGGAAAGATTAAAGATTCAAGGTTTTCAGGCGGTCCCAATAATCACGATCAGTTTTATATCTTTTATCTCTGGGGTGACTCAACTCTCATAATAGTCAAACGAAAAATCGACTCCAATACTTCTTTTTTTAAGCCTGGTACTTATTCTATCGGTCCCTTTTACCGAACGGCTAAGTCACGGGGACGCAAACACACCAACACTGGTTGTCAAGCAGTTGTGGGGGATAAACACACACAAAGACACGTACACATGGACACCACACACACACACAACACACACACACACACACATATGTATGTATGTATGTATGTATGTATACGACGGGTTTCTTTCAGTTTCCTTCTACCAAATCCACTCACAAGGCATTGGTCGGCCCGAGGCTGTAGTAGAAGACACTTGTCCAAGGAGCCACGCAGTGGGACTGAACCCGGAACCATGTGGTTGGGAAGCAAATACATATATGCACGTGCATATGTCTATGTGTGTATATACGTGCCTATATTTATGTGTGCGTGTGTGTAAGGACGAGAGAAGCATTTCGTAAACAGTTTCTTTAAGACAGTAAATCTCTCGTATCACTGACCGTCACATCCAGGATTCTTCTTGTATTACCGCAGCCTCTCTCACCCCTGTTTCTCTCCCCCTCTTCTTTCTCTCCTCCCCTTCTCTCTCTCTCTCTCTCTCACACACACACACACACACAAACATACGAAGAAGCAGTGAAGATATGCTTGTAGTAAAAAATAGCCGTACACACACACACACAACACACACACACACACACACACACACACACACACACACACACACACACACACACACAACGACATCGGCAGATGATTCTGTCGATCTTCCCTTATATGGTGTTTCTCGTCTATCTGTCTCTGTTTATCTACCTACCTACCTACCTACCTACCTACCTACCTACCCTCCCTCCCTCCCTCTCTGTCTGTCTGTCTGTCTATCGTTCCATGGAGTGGTTTTGTACTAAATTGCTATGCACATATATGTATGTATTGTATTGTATGTATGTATGTATGTAGGTATGCATTATGTATGTATGTATGCATACATGCATGCATGCATGTATGTATGTATGTATGTATGCATGCATGTATGTATGTATGTATGTATGCATGCATGTATGTATGTATGTATGTATGTATGTATGTATTGTAGTGTATGTATGTATGTATGTATGTATGTATGTATGTATGTATGTATGCATGTATGTATGTATGTATGCATGCATGTATGTATGTATGTATGTATGTATGTATGTATGTATTGTAGTGTATGTATGTATGTATGTATGTATGTATGCATGTATATATGTATGTATGTATGTATGTATGTATGTATGTATGTATGTATGTATGTATCTATGTATGTATGTATGTATGTATGTATGTATGTATGTATGTATGTATGTATGTATGTATGTATGTATGTATGTATGTATGTATGTATGTATGTATGTATGTATGCATGTATATATGTATGTATGTATGTATGTATGTATGTATGTATGTATGTATGTATGTATGTATGCATGCATGCATGCATGCATGTATGTATGTATGCATGCATGTATGTATGTATGTATGTATGTATGTATGTATGTATGTATGTATGTATGTATTGTAGTGTATGTATGTATGTATGTATGTATGCATGCATGCATGCATGTATGTATGTATGTATGCATGTATGTATGTATGTATGTATTGTATTGTATGTATGTATGTATGTATGTATGTATGCATGTATGTATGTATGTATGTATGTATGTATGTATGTATGTATGTATGTATGTATGCATGCATGTATGTATGCATGTATGTATGTACATGGTGAGTGTGTGTGTGTGTACTCGTGTGTGTTTGTATCAGAAGTAGTCGCGCAGCTTCATTATGAAATTGCGAATGAATTTGAATTGCAGAAATCACGCGCGATATGTTTTAGTAAACATATATATATATATACACGTGACTTGTCACCGGGATCACGTTTTAGCCGCACTCTGGTCTCGTTTTCATCTCGCTGTTGTAATCTAATGTAATCTCTCTCTCTCTGTTGCACCTTTAGCAGCAGTAGAGAGAGAGAGAGAGAGAGAGATAGGGAGGGAGGGAGAGAGGGAGAGAGAGAGAAGTGAGAGAGAAAAAGAGAGACAGAATATTGATCGACTGGTTTCGCTTCCCTTAAAACTCGTCAGAGCCCCTCAAATGTCAAAGTCCTGAAATTTCTTCAAGTCTCGTGAACGGTCACGTAAAACTCAGGGTAACAGCTAGTGAAGTTTTTTACGGCTTTAATAAAATAGTGTGTGGTAAGAAGCTTACTTTCGAACCATACGGTTCTGAGTTCAGTTCCACGGCGTGGCACTTTATGCAAGTGTCTTCTATAGCCTCGGGCCGACCAGAACCTCGTGTGTTAATTTGACAAACAGAAACTGAAAGATGTCTGTCGTATACATACATACATACATACATACATACATACATACATACATACATACATACATACATACATACATACATACACACACACATATATACATACATATATATACATATATATAAAACGAATGGTTTACATCTGGTAACTTGCTGGTAAAGCACGGTCACTTTCAGAGTGATCGTTAGGTAAATAACAAATGAAAGACAGAAGACGCAAACCGGTTCAAAATGGCGGGGAGAGACTGGTGGTGGTGCTCCAGCATGGCCACAGTCACATGACTGAAACAAGCAAAAGAGTAAAGAGTATATATACATATATACATATATGTATGTATATATCTGTATATATGTCTCTTTGTGTCTCTGTCCCACACTACCACTTGACATCCGGTGTTGGTGTGCTTACGTCTCCATAACATACAAAAAAAGACCAATAGAATAAGTAGCAGCTTCAAAGCCACATGTTGTTCGTCCAACAACGACATGTAATATTCTGCGTTGACTGTGCGACCCTTTGGTTGCTCTTTTGTGAGGTGTACTTCGTCCTTGTCCTAGAATATTCAAGCCAGTATCTCTCCAGCTGACTTCTGGGTCCGAAACATCTTGAGACACGGTGAACCTCTGTAGCGCCACTCCGTTGACTGCTGCTTGGTTCGGGGATCATAACAGTGGAGCCAAGTTTCATCCATGGTGACTAAACAAGTCATAAATCAGTTTCTCTCGCTGCAAAAACCGGTTCAAAATGGAGAAGGGAGACTGGTAACATGACTGCGGGTATTCCGCCGAGGTCGACTTTGCCTTTCATCATTTCGGGGTCGATAAATTAAGTACCAGTTACACACTGGGGTTGATGTAATCGACTTAATCCGTTTGTCTGTCCTTGTTTGCCCTCTCTGTGTTTAGCCCCTTATAGGTAGTAAAGAAATAGGCATGTTGGGACACCGCCCTCAAGGGTTTTTGTCCAACAATTTTACCATAGGACTTATGCCTTTAAAGTCTGGTATTATTCTATCGGTCTCTTTTTGCCGAACAGCTAGGTTACGGGGAGGTAAACACTCCAACACACACCACACACACATATATATAAATATATATACGATGGGCTTCTTTGAGTTTCTGTCTACCAAATCCACTCACAAGGCTTTGGTTGGCCTAATGCTATAGCAGAAGACACTTGCCCAAGGTGTCAGGCAGTGGGACTGAACCTTAAACCATGTGGTTGGGAAGCAAGCTTCTTACCACACAATCATGCCTGTCCTTATGTGTGTATATAAAACGCGCGTGTGTCAGTGAGCCATTTGTTAAGTAAACAGGATGCTATATCATGTATCCGGTATGAAGTGTTTACTGCGAACAACAGGACTTTATCGACCACGTTTTTATGTACATGCATTAGCCAGAGTGAAAGTATTTTCTGTTTTTATTTTCGCGTATTTTTCTATCTATGGCTGATTCTCAACTCGATGCGATATGACAAGATTTAAGACAGATCTAAAAGAAAAAAAACAAAACAAAATAAAATAGAATAAAATGAAATGAAATAATAAAAACTAGGGTAGACGGAAACTGGATGGATGTCCGCCGTCCCGGTTCGCTGTTGACCGTA
>NW_021833575.1:0-17500 GCF_006345805.1 Octopus sinensis | reverse complement strand
CGTGATCCCAATCATCCTCCTGAAATCGTAACTCCACCGTCGTGGAGGTCTTCACTATATATATATATATATATATATATATTGCAAAGCTTTGGTCACATTCTATTGTGTTGATATGCAAACAAAACAGGAGGCAGTCTCCTGACGGATCGTTTCATTGCTTGCTGACCGATCCTCAGAGAGGTTGTCCCCTGTCGCCTACCGTAATCAATAGTGTGTGTCAGCTGTTATATAAAACAGTCATGAAGTTGTCTATCACTAAGTGAAGACAAATATTATTATGTGTGCCTGTATACATGGGTGTGTGCAGTTGTGTATGTGTTTGAGTGTATTTGTGTGTCTTTGTGCGTGTATCTGTGTGCGCCCGCGTATGTATGTGCATGCGGTCGTGTAATTTGCCTACCTCTATCTATTGATACACTTACACACACATATATGTATGTATATGGAGATATATACGTATAAATTCCTATGCGTTTATATATGTACATATATACATATACATATATATACGTAGCCATATATACGTATAGATATACACATACACACACGCACCTACACACACACATTCACTCACACATGTAAACTATCGTACACAATCTACTTTCTCTCTAACTTAGCGATATAAATGCATAAATACATGCATACATACATATATTATATAGGTATATATAAATGGCATATATAGGATATATATATATATAAACTTATATATATATATAACCTTCATAAATACGTGTGTGGTATATATGTTATGTATTATGTATGTATATATATATATATATACATATATAATATATATATATATATATATATATTTGTGTGCGTATTTTTGTATATCTGGCGTGTGTTGCTGCGTCTGGGTATTACGCGCGCGTGTATGAGTATGTGTTTGCGTGCATGTGTATGTGTTTGTGTGTGTGTGTGTGTGTGTGTGTGTGTGCGTGCGCGCGCGCGTATAATTCCCGTACCCTGCTCAATGTACAGAGTACACGAATCTACTGACTTCTGGTCTGCAGTGGTTTATCGCAAACACACACACACACACACACACGCACAAGCACATGCTCTTGTTATCGTTATCAGCCTAACCACTGCTGCAAATCAGCAATAACCACGACGACAACAACAACAACAACAGCAGCAACAACACTATATTAGGCTCCGCTATCAGTTCTGTATCTCACTAATTCCACGCGGTTTCTTTAACCGATATTTACTAACATAACGTCGTCTGAGAGTCTCTTTCGCTTTCCCTTCTTTGCATACACTTACACCCTTCCTACACACATATACATACTCGCACATACATGCGCATACGTGTACATGAACACACTCAACGAATATACACTGATATTCATTTGTGTATATACGCATAAGCACGTACATATATAAATACGGCGGACTTTGAATCCAGCGATCCGAGTTCAAATCTCGGTGATACCTTAAATTTTTCAGCATAGCCGCGGCCTTCGGGCTAAAACATTTTAAAGGATTTTAAGGATATATGTGTATATTTAAAGGGCTAAAAACCACTAAGTGGTCAGCCGTATGCTAGAAGTAAATCACCAACGATAGCATACGGCTGACCACTTAGTGGTTTTTTAGCTCTTTAAATATACACATGTATAAGAATTTTCTCTGATTTTTCAGATTTTTGTATGCTAGGCTACTGGTTTTAAATTGATATTAATTAAATTAATATTCAATTTATCTCCCTCATTATTTAAATACTGCCATATTTAAAAGCATCTATATAAGGGCAAGCATATGGTCTACTGAAGTGGTACTCAACCATTTTTTTGCCTAAGGTCCTCTTTGATTCCTGTTCTACTCGGACGATAAGAACCTAGCTTCCCAACTGCGTGGTTCCGTGGTCAGTACCACTGCGTGGCACCTTGTTTCAGTCATTAGACTGCGGCCACACTGGGGCACCGCCATGAATTTTTAGTCGAATGAATCCAGTCCAGTTTTCTTTCTTTTATTCTTTTATTTTCTTTCAGTCATTTGACTGTGGCCATGCTGGAGCACCGCCTTTAGTCGAGCAAATCGATCCCCCAGGACTTATTCTTTGTAAGCCTAGTACTTATTCTATTGGTCTCTTTTGCCGAACCGCAAAGTTACGGGGACGTAAACACACCAGCATCGGTTGTCAAGCGATGTTGGGGGGACGAACACAGACACACAAACACAAACATACACATACATATATATACATATATACGACGGGCTTCTTTCAGTTTCCGTCTACCAAATCCACTCACAAGGCTTTGGTCGGCCCGAGGCTATAGTAAAAGACACTTGCCCAAGGTGCCACGCAGTGGGACTGAACCCAGAACCATGTGGTTCGTAAGCAAGCTACTTACCACACAGCCACTCCGACGTAATTACTTTTTTAATGCTTGGTACTTATTCTATCGCTGTTTTTTGGTCGAACCGCTAATTTACGTGGACGCAAACACAGCAACACCGGTTGACAATCGGTGAGGGTGGGGTGACAAACGCAGACACAATGAAAATCACACATAGACACATATATACATATACATACATACAACGGGTCTCTTTCAGTTTCCATCTAACATATTCACTCACAACACTTTAGTCGGCCCGAGACTATAGTAGAAAACACTTACCCAAGGTGCCATGCAGTGGGACTGAACCCGACGGTATTCTTAAGGCGACGAGTTGACAGAATCGTTAGCACGTCTGGTGAAATGCTTAGCAGTATTTCGTCTGCCATTACGTACTGAGTTCAAATTCCGCCAAGGTCGACTTTGCCTTTCATCCTTTCGGGGTCGATAAATTAAGTACCAGTTACGCACTGGGGTCAATATAATCAACTTAATCCGTCTGTCTGTCCTTGTTTGTACCCTCTGTGTTTAGCCCCTTGTGGGCAGTAAAGAAATTGGTATTTCGTCTGCCATTACGTTCTGAGTTCAAATTCCGCCGAGGTCGACTTTGCCTTTCATCCTTTCGGGGTCGATAAATTAAGTACCAGTTACGCACTGGGGTCGATGTAATCGATTTATTTCGTTTGTCTGTCCTTGTTTGTACCCTCTGTGTTTAGCCCCTTGTGGGCAGTAAAGAAATTGGTATTCTTTCAGTTTCCTTCTACCAAATCCACTCACAGGGCTTTAGTCGCCCCGGAGTCCAAGGTACCGCACAGTGGGACTGAACACGAAACCATATTGAGAAGCATGCCACGCCTATCTAATATGTGTATTAAGGCGGCGAGCTGACAGAATCGTTAGGACTTCGGACAAAATACTGCGAAACATTTCTTCCGACATAACGTACATTTGTTCTGAGTCCACATTCGCTACGAAATCAAATTTGCCATTCATCATTTCAAAGTCAATTTAACACGTACTACTGGAAGACTGGATACTGTGTATTCGACTTACCCGCTTCCTCTCAAAAGTGGTGGCCATGTGCTAATATTTGGGACTATTATATTACAAATTATATATATATATACATACATGCATACACACATACACACACATACCCATATATATACTATATTCATTCTATATACATATATATATGCATGTATACATGGTGTATATATTTAAATATATAATATAGATTAATAATAAGAAATATATATATATGTATATTAAATTAATTCAAGAGCTAAATATATTATATATTATATATATAATATATATATATTATATATATATAATTCAATAATAAGAACTAATATATATAGAATGGTTGTATACTGTCAATCTATCCCCCCCCTCCACCGCCCCACCACTATACAACCATTCTATCGCCCCACCACCGTACATATCTCTATGAGATATTTAGAAATTTAATATTTCTGATATATATATATATATATATATATATACACATTTATATTATATATGCATTACATATCAATCATTTAATATATATATATGTATACATATATAAGTACATATATATGTATATATATTTGTGTGCATAGTATCTATATATGTGTGTGTTGTGTGTATATATATACATGCATATGTATATATGTATGTGTATATATATATATGTGTGTGTGTCTGTATGTATGTATATATGTATGTATATATGTATGTATATATATATATATATATATATATATATATATATATATGTGTGGTGTCTGTATGTATGTATATATGTATGTATATTATGTAGTATTAAATATATATATAATATATATATATCTATATATATGTATGGTGTGTGTGTGTGTGTGTGTGTGTGTGTGTATGTGTGTGTGTGTTTATGTGCGTGGAAAAGGTAAGTTCAAAGAACAATTGAAACTTTTTGGGTGATCCCAAAAGGTGATTTCTAATAAGGATTCATCATATTCATGAAGAACAGCCAAAACAGGCGATAAGAATATGAAAATAATTTTTGAGGAGATTCGTTGTAGGTAGAAGAATATACCATAAACAAGTAGAAATGATAGAGAGATGTTGAAACAGAAATAGATTTATTATAAAACTGGATTCAATTCATACGTTCGTTTCGAAAAACAATGTAAGAAATTAAAATTTTTGTTAAAATATTTCTTAAATTTTTGCATTATTTTTCCAAATGTACGTATGAATTGAATCCAGGTTTTAATAAATCTATTTCTGTTTCAACATCTTCTCTCCATTTTTTAAATACTTGTTTATGATATATTCTTCTACCTATAACGAATCACCTGAAGTATAAGATATATATATATAATATATATATATATATATATATATATATATATTAAGTTATAGGAAAGAATGGAGCTGAACGAATTTCCGCACTAAGGCACGGATTTTATGCCCTATGGTCGTAACTTCAACCGTGACCTTCTGTTGTGAATTTTGCTACCCAGGTATCGGTTATCTTTCGAATTATCCGTAATAAGATAATTCTTTGTCTACTAATATATATATATATATATATATATATATATATATATATATATATATATATATATATATATATATATAATATATATATATATATTATATATATATATATATATATATATACATACATAAATATGCATATATATGGGACAAGAACGCAAAACATCCAGATAGTTAGGTGAAACAAAAAAGGGACAACAAAATATCCAGGCAGACGATAGAAGGAAAACAAGGACAGGTCAGTCGGAGTTTTCTATCCTCAATCGAGTTCCAGATTATCTTTGCAATTTTGGCTGGTTATACTCAAGATTGTTCCAATCTGTCTCTCTGTCTGTTTGGTTATCCGTCATCTCTTTTATTAAACCAACCATTTTCGGAAATCACTTTACGACCCTTAACTTCAATTACCACCCGTTTTCACCGGGGTTGCAGAAGTAAATACATGTCCATGGTATATTGATGACACAAAAATCAGATGTTATTACAAAAATCAATATACACGATGACACTTCATTTGTGATGACTGCTTGATTTGTGAATTTCGAAATTAATATCATTTACACTAAGTTTCGGTTGAAACGTGTTTCGCAGTTACAGCAAGATGCTAAGTATCTTTCTGTTTTTCTTATTAAATTCTCTCCTAAACTCACCGACGTTCAATTCAAGCGCCACAAAGTTTCCTATACAATATAAATCCGGTTATACTCCCGAAATGCCATTTTCCTTTCTCGTCATTCCATCACGTCTTCGTCCGACTTTACAGCGCATGGTGTGTACATTTTCCCGTACGAGATCGTTGGATTATCGTCTAGGCCAATGTATCAGCATTAATTAATACGCTCCTGTGGAGGCGCAATGGCCCAGTGGTTAGAGCAGCGGACTCGCGGTTTCGATTCCCAGACCGGGCGTTGTGAGTGTTTATTCAGCGAAAACACCTAAAGCTCCACGAGGCTCCGGCAGGGGATGGTGGTGATCCCTGCTGTACTCTTTCACCACAACTTTCTCTCACTCTTACTTCCTGTTTCTGTTGTACCTGTATTTCCAAGGGCCGGCCTTGTCACTCTCTGTGTCACGCTGAATATCCCCGAGAACTACGTTAAGGGTACACGTGTCTGTGGAGTGCTCAGCCACTTACACGTTAATTTCACGAGCAGGCTGTTCCGTTGATTCGGATCAACCGGAACCCTCGTCGTCGTAACCGACGGAGTGCTTCTAAAATACGCTCCTGCACGTTCACAATATGCGAGCCGGGAGTAATCAGCAGGAGATTATCAGTTACTCTTTAGCTTTCATTCAGTGCGCCCCCCTGCACAAATTCGCAGTGACTTCTCATAAATATCATATTCGAATAATAGCTTCGGTTTAGGAACATTTCAGGTGACGAATGGCCTTCACGAACGAATTAAATTCGTAAACCGATCATTCGGTTCCCGATGAAGCCAACATTTCAGCAATGATTTCTACGACCCTGTACGTTCACAAACACGCCATAGTTGGCTTAGTTCCGTATTAGGCTAAGGTTCCATCACTAATTTGTACGATCCTGTACGTTCACAAATATACCAAATGTTTATAACTATATCGGAGAAACAGATCCTTTCCTTGCTGATGACACAGATACAATATTTTTAACTT
Organism: Octopus sinensis; assembly: GCF_006345805.1. Taxonomy (NCBI): domain Eukaryota; kingdom Metazoa; phylum Mollusca; class Cephalopoda; order Octopoda; family Octopodidae; genus Octopus; species Octopus sinensis. Next base: position 10,982 of record NW_021833575.1, on the reverse strand, counting down.
TCTGAATCCAAAGATGTTGGCTTGCTTTGTTCAACTAAAATACCTTTATTGTTATGACAATATGGCGATGCTGGAAATACAAGAAAAATACATGAATAACATAATGTATTAATATTCTTAAAAGCCTCTAAAAATCCATGAATGAAAGGGAAGAGAAATATATCTATGTTATATAACGTGTACTCAATTCTATATCCGGCGAAAACGAGCCATAATTGTGTTTGGGGAAGCCATAAAAACTGAATCAGATAAACGCTAGGTTTAATAATGGATAATATTTGGAGAGAAATAAATCCATTTCCTATATTGCAAAATTGTATACGCAAAATAAAAGAGTTACACGCAAATAAATGCTATGCCCGCCATTTTAAAGTGACACTGTGGCGTGCTACGAAGTGCTGCGTTTTACAAAATAACATACTTATTTACATTCTGGCATCTTGATCGTGTAAGAACAAATATTTCATTCCATTTATTAAAAGAAATGTACACTAGCACCGAATCCTATAAAATGGGATCAAAGACTACGGATGGAAAACATACTTGTTCAAAGAACTTAGGAGAATAGACAAAGCAATATATATATGCTCTTAGGAGAGTAAAATAGAAAGCCGAGGAAAAGCCTATTTAACTCTACAAAATCATGACATATTTGGGTATATTTATAAAAATCCTTTCGTTTTTAACTTAAAGATTATTAAATGAAAAAAATAAAAAGAAATTTTAGAATATTCAAGATGTCATCAACAACAGATGACCTAAAATATTGATAAAATATATTTATGTGGACAAAATTTCATAAACAATTTCACAACTGAAGAGAGATAGATAAATATAGTGACAGAGATGGATAGAGAGCTGTAGATAGAGAGATATAGACGTCACTGGCGCTAGAAAACCAGTAATAAATATTTTAAAAAACTTTCAAAGACGTGAATCTAATATAAGAAGTAATATTCTTTTTTTTTATGCCCAATAGATTTAAGGGAGGCAATCAATCTCCGAAGGTTACTTCGTAAAGAGTTACCTCCCTTCTCCACGTAACCCAGGTATAGGTGTTTTCTGCCCCCTGGGGCCCGTTACTCATTATGTAAAAATATTTTAAGTCTAAAATCATCTCTGGGACAAAAGACAAAATCGTGGTTTTTCTTTATATTTGAATGAAGGATCAGAGCTCAGGTTTAATTATGGAAAGATAATTATGGAAGAACATTTTAATTGCAATTCCCGAAACTCAATGAGTGTATTAAAATGTGGACGACTGGAAAGCTACATAGGACAAACTGGTCGGTCAGAATATGAGCAGATAAGAACAAATGAGCAGCAAATGAAATCACCAGACAAAGGCCGTCGACTGAACCTACGTAGTTTCAAAACGCACGCGCCTATATGTATGCACATTCCTTCGTGGCTGACGATCAGTGCATCTCTGATCACGAGCAGAAGTAGCGGGGGAGTATCATAGCCATGTGTTGAAAAGGATTCTTTGCAGTTTGAATAATTCACCTCTGGAAACATGAGTATTTCATTCATCATCCTTAATCCTTTTGTAAACAACCCACCTGAGACTACCCCTGGCTCTTTGGTGCAAGTGTCTTGTTTTCAAGTGTCTTGAATTAAAATCTTCCATCAGAACTTAGTGTTAATTTATGATCTAAACACTAATTAATAACTACAAAGATATTTTACTAAATTCTTCATTATTTTCAAAATTAATTGAAATAATGACAGAATATCTCAACAGAAATATGGTAACAAAAGGGTTAAACAATCCTTATTCAGGGACCTTTTGAGCGGGATGAGCTTCTCAACCTGAAGAACATTCAAACTGGGCCCCATCTGCAAGGTCATGCTCTGTTTATCTTGATATAATATCACCATGTCGCGCAAATATGGTTGTGATGCATGTGCCTGGTGTATCCTTATCAGATGCGTAGTCATGATGGGTATATTGGGCTTTGTATATCAGTACTCCAGTGTCACTTTGATGGCATGCACTGCTCTCTCACTCAATAACAATAACATGACATAAATCAAATGTCAACTGTGTTAGTGCGTGTCTTTTGTCCGACCCTGTTTGAATTATGCATGTACATAGGGTCTGTGTATGTAGGTGTGTGTAAGAATGAATAAACGAGAAAACAGTGCGTATGTCAGAGTGTATGGGGTGTGCGTGTGTGTATTTGTGTGTGTGCGTGTGTGTGTGAATATGTGTATATAGGGTGGATGTGGACGTGGGTGTATATAAACCTGTGGAAAAAAGCGATCGATGAAAAATCGATAACTAATTCCAAATCAATGATTATTGAAGCGTGACCGAAGTCTTAATTGTTGCGAATGATTCGTCTGGTTGAATCCGATAAAAACAACAACAGCATCACCATTCGCAGCATCGCCATCATCATCATCTTCATCATCGCCATCATCCTCGTCGATATCATCATCATCGTCACCATCATCGTCACCATCATCGTCACCATCATCGTCATCATCATCGTCGATATCATCATTCTCATCATCATCGCCATCATCATCATCATCATCATCCTCATCAGCATCGTCGTCATCATGATGATGATCATCATCGCCATCATCTCCACCATCGTCATCAAGATCGTCGTCGTTGTTGTCATCATCGTCGTCATCATCATGATCACGATCATGATCATCATCATGATCATCATCATTTTCATCATCTTCATCCTCATCATCCTCATCCGCATCGTCATCATCCTCATCCTCATCGTCATCATCATCATTATTACTACCACCATCATGATGATAACCATCATCATCATCATCAAACACTACAACAGAAACAACAACAACAAAAGCAACAACCACAACAACAACAAGCACAGCATTAGTATAACCACAAGAACTCGGCGACTCGTTCTCTTGCAAATGGCTGATAAAGTGCAATTGAATTTCAATTCTTGTCACGCACCTTTTTCTTTTGTTATATGGGTGTTAGAGTGAGTAATGGAGACCAAGATGAGGGAAGGAGAGCAAGCAGACATGGAGGTGAGTGAAAGAGAGAGAAGTTTGAGAAGCCACAGATCGGTAATAACATTTTAGAATTGAGACTGAAAGTCTTCGTGGAATTTCGGTAAGGAAGAGAGATAAATGTTCTTCCATGGCCAAAGCCGAAAAACGATAACAATAAGAAAGAATAACAGAAATGGTAATGATGATGATGAGGAGGAGGCGGAGGAGAAGAGGAGGGGGAATAAGAAGAAGAGGAGAAGGGGGAAGAAGAAGAAGAAGAAGAAGAAGAAGAAGAAGAAGAAGAAGAAGGAGGAGAAGCAGAGGAAGATAAAGGGGAAAGAAGTAAAAAGAAGTAAAAAGAAGACGAAGAAGAAGAATCAGAAGTAAAAAGTAAAAACGAAGAAGAAGAAAGAAAGGAAGGAGAAGTAAAAAGAAGACGAAGAAGAGAGGAAGAAGAGAAAAGGAGTAAGAAGTAAAAAGAAGATAAGAAGAAGAAGAAGAAGAAGAAGGGTTTCAAATTTTGGCACAAGGCTTGCATTTTAGGGAAAAGAGATGGATTATCCTGGAACCAATGGACGTATGATCAACAACATGCCATCTGTGTTCATACCGTTGATTTATGTGTGCCGAGGGCTATATCATCTTAATACTTATTAAAGTCTTGCACTTATTGTAGCAGTATCTTTTGCTGAACCGCTAAGTAACGGAGGGCATGCACAAATCAACATTGATTGCGAAGAGGTGATGAAGAACAAACCCTCACACACACACATATACGCACATCAACACACACACTAAAAGATACAAACACACACACTCAAACATACAATACTCACACACACACAAACACACACACTCAAACACATACATACTCACAAACACACACAAACACACACAGACACATACTCACATACACACATACACAAATACACACACACACACAAACACATACATGCACATCAACACACACACTAAAAAATACACACACACACACACCACACACACACACACACACAACAAACACACACAAACACACACAAACACTCACAAACACACACAGACACAGACTCACATACACACATACACAAATACACACACGTACACACACACGCATGAAGATAAGCCTTAAACCTGTGCATCATAACTAAACCGCCATATCTCTCGAGAAAGCATTTCCTATAGACGCACGGTTTCAAAAGATACAAAGGGCTTTTCCATGCCCTAAACTCAAAAGGCCGGTTTCGTGGATTCTGTGATCTATATATCACCCACCTCCGGGATCGGGTGCCAGTCCGTCGCAGGGTTCTTTCTCCTTTTCTCTCTTTTTTATTTGTTTCAGTCATTAGACTGCGGCCAAGCTGGGGCACCGCGTTGCAGAACATTTATTCGAACGAATCGAACCCAGTATTTAAGGCAAGTACTTATGCTTTTGCTGAATCGCTAAATTAAGGGTACGTAAATACACCGACGCCTGTTGTCAAGCGGTAGTGGTGGGTGTTACACACACACGCGCGCACTCACCCACACACATATGTATACGACAGGCTACTTCTAGTTGACCTCTACCAAATCCACTCATAAGATTTTGGCTGGCTCCATGTTGTAGTAGGAGACACTTGGACAAATTGCTACATGTTGGGATTGAAACCAGAACAATCTGGCTGAACTTCTTACCACACAGCCAGAGCAGCGTAAAATGAAGGGTTTTGCTCAAAAACACAACTCATCGCTCTATTCTGTATTTGAACCCAACATCTTATGATTAGGAAGCTCCTACATAGATGTACAGAATAAGCCATATGCCCCTCCATAGATGTACAGAACGAATATAGCTATTAGCTTTTCCATGACGCATTTGCATTATGTATGATATACATATAGCTATTTTGAACTAACACTAGCTACACTTAGTGAATATCACTTCTTTATTACCCAAAAGGGGCTAAACACAAAGAGGACAAACAAGGGCAGACATAGGTATTAATTCGATTACATCGACCCCAGTGCATAACTGGTACTTAATTTATCGACCCCAAAAGGATGAAAGGCAAAGTCGACCTCGGCGGAATTTCAACTCACAACGAAACGGCAGACGAAATACCGCTAGGCATTTCGCCCGACGTGCTAACGATTCTGCCAGCTCGCCGCCTTATCTGCCTGCTCGCCGCCTATTCTGCCAGCTCGCCGCCTTCACATTTAGTGAATACCGCCACACACACACAAACGCGCGCGCACACTCGCGCACTCTCACTCACACTTATATGTACGACGAGCGCCATGCAGCTTCTATTTACCAATTTCACTCACAAGGTATTGGTTGGACCGGGGCTATTGTAAAATACAGTTGCCCAAAAGTGCAGCGGAGAGGGATGGAACCCAAAACCATGTGATTGAAAAGTGCGTTTGTTAACCCCACGGCTATGTCCGTGCCTATTTCAGGGGTGTTTAACTACTATTTCCAACAGGTCAATCGAACAAATACACACGTTCTTACTGGTTCGTGGCCCCTTCGTGTCTATCACGGAAGCAACCGAATGACCTAACTGTACAGCGAACATGTGCGTGTGTGTATGTGTGTGTGAGTGTGTGAGTGTGTGAGCGTGTATTTGTGTGATTACGATCAAGCTGAGAGAGTAAGTTTTAATTGGCATAAATAATTGGTAGGTAGAGTAAACCGTCGTTACAAGTAAAGTTTCCAGGTAGACAGGTAATTAGTTTTAATGCTACCTTACACAGAAGCACGCGCGCACGCATACGCATGCACACACACGCACGCACACACATATACACACACACACACACACACACACACACACGTCTATGTTATAGCGAAAGGTAGAGGGAGACAGAAAGGGGGAAAGAGGAGAGAGTGGAAGAGAGAAATTTACACACACGCACATACATACAGGCACATACGTACATACACGCACACACACAGGCACACACACAAACACACATACACGCGCGCGCACACACAAACACGCACACACATCTATGTTATAGCGAGAGGGAGAAGGAGACAGAAAGGGGGAAAGGGGAGAGAGTGGAAGAGATAAATTTACACACACGCACGCATACATACATGCATACACACACACACACACACACACACACACACATCTATGTTACAGAGAGAGGTAGAGGGAGACAGAAAGGAGGAAAGGAGAGCGAGTGGAAGAGAGAAATTTACACTCACGCACACATACATATATGCATACATACACACACACACACATATATAATATATATATATATATATATATATATGCGAGAGTGCGCGCGGGCGTGTAGGTCTGGGTTTGTAGCTCACAACCTTTCACAATCGGTGTTGGTGCCTTTACGACTCCATAACATAGCAGTTTGGCAAAGGAGAAGTACTTGAAAAAGAAATACGTAATGGGGGGTTTATTCGACCGTCTAAAACCATTTAAGGTGGTGCTCCAGCATGGCCGCAGTCAAATGACGGAAACAGGCAAGTGATAAAGACATATATATGATAAAAGATAAAAGATATATATATATATATATATATATAATTCGTCCTTAGTCGAAAGACACCTGTTGTTATGTCCTATTATTTGTATTTGTGTAACATTCCCTGTTTTTTTCTCCCCTTGTTTTCGTATACGTTCGCTGCTTTTTTCCAAGGGATCTAATGCTCTTAGGTTAGTTTTTCCTTGGGGCTAGCCAGATTGGAGCAATCTCGAGTATAACCAGCTGAAATTGCAAAGATAATCTGGAACTCGACTGAGGATAGAAAACTCCAAATGACTCGTCCTTGTTTTCTTTCTATCGTCTATCTGAATGTTTTATTGTCCTTTTGTTATATCACCTGTCCTGGATGTTTTGCGTTCTTGTCCCATTTTGTATTATATATATAATATATATATATATATATATATATTATATATATATATATATTATGTCGCAGGTGTGGGTCTGTGGTAAGCAGCTTGGTTACCACCACAAGGTCTTGGGTTCAGTCCCACTGCGTAGAACCTTGAGTAAGCCTCGGGCCGACTAAAGTATTGTAATTGGATTTGGTAGACGAAATTGAAAGAAGCCCGACACACACACACACACACATATATATATATATGTATCTATATGTATAATATATATGTGTGTGTGTGTGTGTGTGTGTGTGTGTGTGTGTGTGTGTGTGCGTGTGTGTATATATATGTTTGTGCGTCTGTATTTGTTTCTCCAATATTACTTGATAACCGATGCTGGTGTGTTTACGTCCCCGTAACTTAGCAGTTCGGCAAAATAGATCGATAGAATAAGTACTAGGCTTACAAAGAATAAGTCCTGGGGTCGATTTGCTCGACTAAAGGCAGTGCTCCAGCATGACCGCAGTCAAATGACTGAAACAAAGAAAAAAAGAATGATAAATATAGACGCAGGAGTGGCTGTGTGGTAAGTAGCTTGCTTACCATCCACATGGTTCCGGGTTCAGTCCCATTGCGTGGCACCTTGGGCAAGTGTCTTCTACTATATAGCCTCGGGCCGATCAAAGCTTTGTGAGTGGATTTGGTAGACGGAAACTGAAAGAAAAGCCCGTGTATATATATAGTATATTATATATATATATATATATATATATATAATATAGCGGGTGTGTGTTTGTGTGTCTGTGTTTGTTCCCCCAACATCGCTTGACAACCGATGGTGGTGTGTTTACGTCCCCGTAAGTTAGCAGTTCGGCAAAAGAGACCGATAGAATAAGTACTAGGCTTACAAAAAATAAGCCCTGGGGTCGATTTGCTCGACTAAAGGCGGTGCTCCAGCATGGCCGCATTCAAATGACTGAAACAAGTAAAAGAGTAAAAGAGTAATAGTAAATGATAGCATAAATATATAGGCGCAGGCGTGGCTGCGTGGTAAGAAGCTTGCTTCCCACTGCGCATGCGTTCGTTGTCAGTGTTGTTCGTACCGCTGAAGGAAGTCGCCACGCTGGTTTGAAACTGGTGAAATAGTGATTAAAAACGAAGCTCAACTGTAAGGTAAGACTTGTATTTTGGGTCCGTGGAGATTTGTTGCTTGCTGCAATTATTTTTTTACAAACAAGTCCTCACTGGATTCTGGACACTGGTCTGCCTACAGTTGAGTGAATAGTTTTCTCACTTAATTATGAGAATTGTTGTTTTGGGGGCGTATCTCGCTTCCAAGAATTTGTTCACTTCAAGTGAATAGTTTTTTTCAAATAATTGTGCGAATTCACCGAAGATACAACTTCTTACCAATATTTGTGTAGGCTGTATTCTAGTCCGGATTCAAGTTGGATTACCAAATAGGCCAGGATTACCGAGTGGCCAGAAGAATTTTTGGCTTGCTGTGATTTTGAACTGTTGTTTTCTTTCCTTCTATCTTCTTTGTGACCTTCTTTTTATTGAACTGTTTTCTTTTTTTCTTCCTTTTTTGTTGTGACTTTCTTTTGATTTCTTTCTTTTTCTTCCCTCTTTTTCTTTTGAATTTTTATATTGAGCTGTTTTTGGACTTTTTATTTAAAAAAACATGGCAAAGAACAAGGACAATGTTTTGGAGTGGGAAATTGTACCACCCAAACAGTGGTTGAAAGACTTCGAAGAGAGGACGATGGTGTTGAGGATTATTTCACCCTATTTCAAAAAAAACTGTTATCGAAAGGGAGTTGGCAGAGTATATGCAAACTATTAAATTCATCTCCATGGGGTCAAATATGCAAGTTGTGAAGAATAAATGAGGAAGAGGAAGAGAAACGGGTCATTGCCAGCAGTCGGTGAAATAGTACCGGAATGTTCCGGAACCACGTCGATGGGGGTCGTGCCACCGACAGGGGAAGAGACACCGTCGGTCGGAATTGTGCCGCCGACGGTAGAAGTGACTACCTCGTCCCTGGAGGAAGACGAATTATTGGTCTTCTTCTACAGAGGCGGAGAGGTGGAGAAGGTGTTGGAAAAGCACCATAAGGGAGTACATTTAGCCTGCACAGGGGATCCCGAATGGCCTCTGCAGATAGCTGTGGAGGTCATAACGGTATCTGTGTATAACGGTATATTAATGAGGAATATCGCTTGTGGCTGGGTGACGCTGACACCGCACCCGCTATGTGCTTGAATGACACGTGGGTGATGGCGGAGGATGGGGTCACAAATGGTGTTGGGGAAGAATATGGATAAGAGGTTGAAAAGCCTCAGTGTTATTGAAAGTTCCTAGTTTGGAAAAAAGGTAAGATGCTTAGTGCCTCATTTTGTTATTGAATTGTGGAGAGTGTAAGAGGTTTGTTGCCTCATGAATAATATAAGAGATCAATGTTTTCGGAAAAGAACGATCAGCGAGTGTCGCTTTTCCCCCCCATTAATTATCATTTTCATTTTTCATTTCCTATAACATTATGTCTGTGTCTAGCCCGCAGCTTTCTATCTCTATGTAAGGCCTTTATGGCCAATATAATGAAATATAAGAACCTTGCTTCCCTGCCACATGCTTCTAGGTTCGGTTCCACTGCGTGGCACCTTGGGGCGACCAAACTCTTGCGAGCAGATTTGGTAGACGGAAACTGAAAGAAGCCCGTCGTATATATATATATTATATATATATGGGGCTAAAATTGTTTTTTGTTCGGCATATTCGTAATATCCGACATCTAAAATGTAGGAATCCGGAAAAATTATTTCAAGGAGAGGTGCGAAACTGCATTAACCCCGAATATATATATATATCATTTATTCTTCACTTGTTTCAGTCACTTGACTGATGGCACGGTGTGGGACGGCCTTGAAGAATTTTTAGTCGAATGAATCGATCCCAGTATTTCATTTTTAAAGCCTGGTAATTGTCCGACTGGATTTACTTGCCAAACTGCTAAATATGTGTGTGTGCGTGTGCGCGCAAGTATGTATGTGCGTGCGCCTGTGTGTGTGTGTGAAGCCATTGTCAGACAAGCCGAAATTTCTAACTGTCAACAATATTCTTGCTTAAGAAAAACTTTGTACTCTACAAAAGTATAGAGTAATCCCTCAGATTATATATATATATATATATAATCAAAATAAGCAACAAGGATATCCAAGGTAGTGTAGTACAATCGTTTCATGTTACTTCATTTTATTAAACAATGTAAGTATTACATCAGTTTTAAAATGTAAAGCAATCTTCAGCCACATATAGAATTATTTTATGAGTGATAGAAAATCTACCGATGGAGAAGGACCTTCTACTACCATGTTCTTAATGATAATACTTACATTGTTTAATAAAATGAAGTAGCATGAAACGATTGTACTACACTACCTTGGATATCCGTGTTGCTTATTTTATTTATAATCACCCCATTTGATTTATATCGACAATACAATACCAAATTCTGGTGCCTTTAACTTAAGTCCCATATCCATCTGAATCTAAATTTTGGTGAATATATATATATATATATATATATAATATATATATATATATATAATATATATATATATATATATATATATATATACAGGGTTGGCCAAAAGTCACCCGACAGTAAATCAAAATTCTATAAAATCTTAATATTTAAATTAATTATGCATTCCAATTATGAATGTTTACAAGAAAGACTTCAGTTTGAATATTCTTAGGATGTTTCGTATTAGATAATTTTATTAAAATCATTCACTTGTTTAACATAAATAAATCTTGGAATTAAATGGTTTTCATTTTCTGTGGGATGGCTTTTGGACAACCCTGTAATATATATATATATATATATATATATATATATATCTATATATATATATATATATATATATATATATATATATATAGATGTATACGTATATATATATTATATATATATATATATATATATATATGTATACGTATGTATATATATATATAATTGTGAGGTGTGTATATATAATATATATACATATATATCTATATATATATACATATATATATATATTAATGTTTGTATAAATATATATATATATACTGAATCCGCACATGAACAAGCGAGAAAAAAACAACAACGAGAA
>NW_021833574.1:67500-70741 GCF_006345805.1 Octopus sinensis | reverse complement strand
TTATATATATATTATATTATGTATATATTAATAAATATATATATATATACATACATATATATATATAGTTGAAATTTTTAGGAAAACAAAAGACGAAGACATGTTTATAAACAACAAGCAGGTGTATTAGTTTGACGCTCGAGAAACTGAGAAAGTCTTCTACGTTTCGAGCCTACGCACTTCAACAGAAAGGAACACGATGAAATAAACAGAAATGGAATAAAAACAACTTGTGGATTTAGTGATCCATCATGGCGAGTGGTTGGAAAAATATAGTTGGGCAGGGGATCTAGGAAGAAGGTGAGATAATAAAGTACTGTTGATCCCAAAACGCAGGAGTGCGTGCGTGTGTGTATGTGAGGGTGTGTAAGTGTGTGCGTGTGGATGGGGCAAGTGACTTTGACGTAGGGGTGGGGCATGTGGGAGTAGGATATGGATGGAGAGGAATCAGTGAAGAGAGAAGGTGGGTAGGAATGAAGAGAGGAAATAGGTTTCAGATGAATAGATGGGGAGGGGAGTCAGATGAAGAGTGGAGGAGAATTGAACCCATGTGACGCAAAGGAGCGAACTTAGAAGATTAATTCATATTCACGGCAAAGGCGGGAGTCCGGATGGCACCTGTGCAAAGACAGTCCGAACACAGACAAGTGTTGTAATGTATGACCGGTAGAGCCGAAATGGCGTGAGACCGAGGTGTTATTGCCGAGTCTAATGTCTCGGAGGTGCTCCGTGAACCGGTCAGCCAAGTGACGTCCGGTTTGACCGATGTACAGAGAAGGGCAGAAAGAGCAGGAGATGTAATAAATGACGTTGCTAGCAGTGCAGGTAAAGCAGTCAGTGATATGATAGGGACGATGATGGGTGTCTGTGAGGATCGTGGTGTTGGAGAGGTAGGGGCATGTGCGGCAGCGTGAGAGCAGGGGAACGAGCCAAGTAAGGAGGTGGGGTTAGGGAAGAAACTGTGGACCAGGAGGTCACGTAGGTTGTGGGCCCGTTTGTAGGAGGGAAGGGGTAGGTTGCGGAAGATGTGTGAAGTGATATACATACAGCCGAAATAGCTTAGCTGGGAGAGAGTTAGACTGAAGATATAAAGGTCCCAAGTTCAATCCTGGGTTTCAGCACCCGGAGGCTACCACAAGATTTTTTATTTCAAGGCGGTGCTCCAGCATGACCACTGTCAAAAAAATGAAACAAATAAAAGAATAAACGAATATGTATATATATAATGTTACGTGCTTTTGTGTGTGTGTGTGTGTGTGTGTGGTGTGTGTGTGCGTGTGTGTGTGAGTTTGTTCCAAACCACCGGTTGGCAACCGGTGTTGGTGTGCTTATCTCCCCGTAAACTAGCGGTTCAGCAAAAGAAGACCGAGAGAATAAGTGCCTAAGGAGTGGCTGTGTGGTAAGTAGCTTGCTTCCCAACCACATGGTTCCAGGTTCAGTCCCAGTGCGTGCCACTTTGGGCAAGTGTCTTCTACTATAGCCTCGGGCCGACCAAAGCCTTGTGAGTGGATTTGGTAGACAAAAACTGAAAGAAGCCGTCGTATATATATATATACATACATACATACATACATATATATATATATATATATATATATAATATATATATATATATATATGTAAAATATATATAAATATATATATATCTTATACATATAATATATATATATATGTGTGGTGTGTGTGTGTGTGCGTATATGTTTGTGTGACTGTGTTTGTCCCCCCCCCAACATCGCTTGAGAACCGATGGTGGTGTGTTTACGTCCCCGTAACTCAGCGGTTCAGCAAAAGTAACCGATACAATAAGTACTAGGCTTACAAAAAATAAGTCCATGGGTCGATTTGCTCGATTAAAGGCGGTGCTCCAGCATGGCCACAATCAATTGACTGAAACAAGTAAAAGAGTAAATAAATAAATAAATAAATAAATAAATAAAAGTACAGGGAATGATTTGTTCGACTAAAAATTCTTCAAGTCGGTGCCCCAGCATGGCCGGGCCGCAGTCTAATGACTAAAGCAACAGGTAAAACATCCACACGTGTGGGTATGTGCTGAATAAGGAAGGTAGTTGTAAGTAGGTAGGGGTGCGCGCGCGGGCGCTCAATAAGGAAGATAGTTTAAACTAGGTCTGTGTGTGTGTGTGTATGCTTGGGTGACTGTTTAGTGTGTGTGTGTGTGGATACATATACTCTTTTCTCTCTTTTACTCTTTTACTTGTTTCAGTCATTTGACTGTGGCCATGCTGGAGCACCACCTTTAGTCGAACAAATCGACCCCGGGACTTATTCATTATAAGCCCAGTACTTATTCTATCGGTCTGTTTTGCCGAACCGCTAACTGACGGGGACGTAAACACACCAGCATCGGTTGTCAAGCAATGTAGGGGAACAAACACACACACACAAACACACACACACATACACACACACACACACACACACACACATATATATATATATATATATATATATATATATATATATATATATATACATATATACGACAGGCTTCTTTCAGTTTCCGTCTCCCAAATCCACTCACAAGGCATTGGTCGGCCCGAGGCCATAGCAGAAGACACTTGCCCAAGGTGCCACGCAGTGGGACTGAACCCAGAACCATGTGGTTGGTAAGCAAACTACTTACCACACAGCCACTCCTGCGCCATATGTATGTGTATGCGCGTACGCGTTGGATATTTTAGAAGTGTAAGTAAGTGAGGCAGACCATATATGAGTATAAAGTCATTTTTTACTGTTTCAATTTATGAACGGCGACCATACTGCAGCATGGCCTTGAATAGACTCCAGTATTTATATTTTAAAAGTGTTGTGTTTATTTTATTGATGCATTTTGCTGAACGGTTAAGTTAGGGAAACATAAAAAAGACAGCGTAACTTAAGCGGTCGTGAAAAGAGAAACACTCACTCACACAGACTCACACCGACACACACACACACACATACACACACAGACACACACACACAAGTGTTGATGTGCTTATGTCCCATAGCTTAGCGGTTCAGCAAAAGACCGATAGAGTTAGGGCCAGGCTTTAAAAAACAAGTGCTGGGGGGCCAGTGCCGCAGCAAAGTAGCCGTGTAATGACTGAAACAAGTAAAAAGCTAAGATACGAGGGGCTTCTTTCAGTTTCCGTCGACCAAGGCCACCTGGGGTTTGACACCTCTCTAACGTACTACGCAGTGGGGCAGAACCCGGAGGCATGCGTTTCCGAAGCTAACT
>NW_021833574.1:42500-60000 GCF_006345805.1 Octopus sinensis | reverse complement strand
GTACCAGTTGAACACTAGGGCAGATGTAATCGATTCATCCCCACCTCCGCAAGCTGCCCTTTTGAAACAATTATTATCGTTGTCATGATTTCAAATTACGAGGTGGTCGTTTGCCATTCATCGTTTCGTGGTCGATAAATCAAGTACCAGTTGAATACTGGAATCGATGTAATCGACTTACACCCCTCCCCTCAAATTGCTGGCCTGGTGTCAAAATTTGGAATCATTATTATAATTATTATTAAGGCGACGAGCTGGCAGAATCGTTAGCACGCCGGGCGAAATGCGTAGCCGTATTTCGTCTGCCGTTACGTTCTGAGTTCAAATTCTGCCGAGGTCGACTTTGCCTTTCATCCTTTCAGGGTCGATTAAATAAGTACCAGTTACTCACTGGGCTTGATATAATCGACTTAATCTGTTTGTCTGTCCTTGTTTGTTCCTTCTGTGTTTAGCCCCTTGTGGGCAATAAAGAAATAGAAATAGGTATTTCGTCTGCCGCTTCGTTCTGAGTTCAAAATTCTGCCGTGGTCGACTTTGTCTTTCATCTTTTCAGGGGGCTGAAAAATATGTACCTGTTAAGTACTCGGGGTCGATGAAACCAACGTGATTTCCCGCCACCAAAATTTCAGGCCTTGTGCCTACAGTAGAAGGATTATTATCTTTGGTGTTAGGTGGTTCGATTCGTAGAATCGAACACAATGCTTTGTTGGATTCCGAGTTCAAATCACGCTGAAGTGAAACTCATCATCTTTTATTCTCGTTTGGGGGTCGATGAAATAAAGTACCAGTCAAATACTAGGGTCGATTATATCGACTAAATTCTCTCCTGTCAAAATTGCTGCCCTACATACCTTGAATTGTAGAGGCACATGGCCTACTGGTTAGAGCAGCGGACTCGCGGTCGAGGGATCGCTGGTTCGAATCTCAGACCGGGCGATGTGTGTTTTTATGAGCGAAACGCCTAATCTCCACGCTGCTCCGGCAGAAGATAATGGCGAAACTCTGCTGACTCTTTCGCCACAACTTCCTCTCTCTCTTTCCTCCTGCGTCTAGCAGCTCACCTGCGACGGACTGGCGTCCCGTCCAGGTGGGGAACCTATACGCCAATGAAACCGGGAAAACGGCCCTTATGAGCCAGGTATGGCTCGAGAAGGAACAAACAACAACAACAACAACAACAATACACACACACACACACACATATATATATATATACAGAGAGAGAGAGGGACGGAGAGAGAGGAGAGAAAGAGAGAGAGAGAGAGTAATAAGAAAATGGAGGGATCAATAGGTTTTACTCATCAACTTTTAGACATTATATCATGTCAATTTATTTATTTACTAAAAGGACAATTATAATAATATACATACATGTATAACATATTATGCTTTGCGTATATAATATATATAACTTAGCAAAAGTGACCAGTAGAATAAGTATTAGGCTTACAAAGAATAAGTGCTGGGGTCGATTTGCTCGACTAAAGGTGGTGGTGCTCCAGCATGGCCACAGTCAAATGACTGATACAAGTAAAAGAGTAAGAATGAAACTGTATATACATGAGGAACACATATATACACTTTGAATTAAAAGCACTTATGATATCCTCTCCCGCCTTCAGTTTTCCAGGCAACTGCTCTCCCCCTTCGTTCTTTTTACTCATCCTTCTTCCCTTCCCTGGTCATATTTTTTTTTAAATTCTTTTTCCCGCGGAAAGAATCGAACTCGTAACTTTTTCCCGTAAGAAAGTCTCGCAGTCGATAATTCCACATCGCTGCTGCTGATGCTGCTGCTGCTGCCCCCGTTGCTTACAGGTGTCAGCGAAGTTATTCTGCGAGAGAGTAGTGGTGGTGGTGGTGGCGGGAAGGGGGTATGACGTGTACAACTCTTTATTGAAAAAAGGCTGGGTGTTATTTGAGGAAGATTTGGCCGCTATTGTTAGCATTTCGAACGACCTCATTTCTATCAGAAGATAAGGAAGAAAACCTGTAAGGTACTATCCACCCGTATATAGTAGCACCTTGTATACATAGAGCGTGAGTTACACCACCCGTGTTGCAGCTAACTATTCAACGCTTCAGAGTAAAGCGGGTGGCTTGTCTGTGGAAGTATCGAAAGGGATTGATTAGCTTACAGAAGACAAGGACACTAGGGTTTTATAGACAGTTATTCCGCGGGAAATTAAATAGTTCAGCAAATACCCCTATTACAAACCATCCTCAGGACATTCCACCCCAACGTACCCATGTAAAATATTTCGAATAGTTAATTGTCATTTCTATACCAGGAACTAAAAATACTCGCAAGCTGTGAGTGTTTGTACTTATGTGTGGGTGGTTGTATGTATGTATGTATGTATGTATGTATGTATGTATGTATGTATGTATGTATGTATGTATGTAGGTATGTATGTATGTATGTATGTATGTTTGTATGTATGTATGTATGTATGTTTGTATGTAGGTATTTGTGTGTCTTTCTGTGTGTGTGTCTCTGTGTGTAGTACATTCACACACAAACATGAATACGTTAGCAGACATGTGTCAAGGTAACGAAGTAGGCGTTATGTGATGACTCGATCTGCTAGAAACAACAGCCAGATTTCGCTGAAATCGCACAGAAATATCACGGGGTATGAAAACACTAGATTAAAATATTCATATGCGTGGCTGTGTGGTAAGAAGCTTGCTTCCCAACCACATGGTTCAGAGTTCAGTCCCACTACGTGGTAGCTTGGGCAGGTGACTTCTACTAAAGCCTTGGACCGACCAAAGTCTTGTGAGTGAATTTGGTAGACGGAAACTGGAAGAAGGCCGTTGTACATAGGTGTGCGTGTATGAATGTGTGTGCTTGGGTGTGTGTCTGTCTATGTCTGACCCCCAACTCGACCACCTAATAATCGGTGTTGATGTGTTTACGTCCCCATAACTTAGCGGTTCGGTAAAATAGAGCAACAGTATAAGTACTAGGCTGAAAGGAAGATAAATAAATGAATCCATAACAGTAAAAAATGTTCTGCGGTAAAATTCTTCAACGTCGTGCCCCAGCATGGCCGCAGTCTAATGACTGAAACAAGCAAATAATAAAAGATAAACGTCTTCAAATCGCTTAAAAGGACAGGATGATCATGGAAGGATTGTCTTGATTCATGCTCGTGGTTAAAAAACTTCAGCACATACATACGTATACAGATATGCATACATACACACATACACATTTACATACATATGTACGTACTTCGTACACCCATATCCTTTCATACATACATACATACATACATACATACATACATACATACATACATACATACATACATACATACATACATACATACATACATACATACGTAAACGTAGGTATGTATAATAATGTGTATATTTATATATTTCTTTATGCTCTAATTTCACTTGCTAATTTCCTTGGGAAAGGTATGAAGGCAACTTCGCTTGCCACTACAGTAAACAGGGTGTGGCATCTATATGCGCTGACCCTGCATACCTATACAACAACACACCCATAAACAGCTGTATGTGAGTGTGTGTGTGTGTGTGTGTGTGTGTGTTTGTGTGTGTATACAGACATGCAGACATACATGCATACACGTACACATAAATATATACATGTACGCGCACACATACACACAAGCTCATTAAAAGCTTTCTAAATAAATATGCACTTCATTTTTGAAGCTCCGATGAGGCTGCAGAGTCATACACACTCACCCAAATAAGGGTGCATTGTATCTGATAGCAGAAACAGCTGTAAGCCCATTCTTTCTTATTCCCTTATTTCCGTCTTGAAGGATTTATTCGAATAAATCGACCCCAGTTTGATAATTGTTATAACATTCTCATCACTAAGTTACAGAGACGTAAACAATCGGACACCAGTTGACTACTGGTTGTGGGGAACACACACACACACACACACTCATATGTATATCGTTGCAATTATGCAAAAGTGTCGCAAGTCTAACACGTTGCTTTTTCCATAGCAAACCCGTTGTACTACCTTTTGAAAAATTTTGATATCTTGGCATCTGAAGTCGCTGGAGATACGACAGTTTGACCAAAAGAACCGGCTATTGCAAGTAAAACTAAATATGGAAAGAAACGCATTTGGCCGAATTTGGACATAGAATAGTTTAACATAACAGCAACGAATAAGTATAGCTGTATGGTTAAAGCATTCGCCAATCTTGTAGACTGTTGCGGGTTCATTTGTGCAGAACGTCCTACAATTGCCCCGTTTGACCAATACCTTATGGGTAATACCTGTGAGATGGAAACTGTGATACACTCTGGTGTATTCATTCCCGATATATGCTAGTGTTTCTTTGAGGCTTGTCTCCCGTGTTCATGATTAAGGCCTATTAAAAGACGATTAAACCGGTTCTCTGTTAATACTGTGTCTCTTGAGGTTGTATTCAAAATAACGAATGCTACAGTCCACCTCTTGTTTCGTTCGATGATGCAACACAAGGCTTTGCGTTATTTATACTAAGTGGCCTTGTATGCTAACATACATAGATGCACACATGCGTACACACGCATCCCACCACACACACACACACACACACCACACACACATATATATATATATGGCTGTGTGGCTAGTAGCTTGCCAGGCGCAGGAGTGGCTATGCTTACCAACCATATGGTTCCAGGTTCAGTCTTACTGCATGGCACCTTGGGAAATGTCTTCTACTATAGCCTCGGGCCTGTCACGTATATATATGGGGACAGATGAATAGGTATTTATAGATAGGCAGACAGACATATAAATGTATGTGTGTGTATATATATAAAATACATACATACACACATACACATACATACATATACACACAAACGTACATAAACGGGTAGTTTAATAATTCTTCAATGTAGCTGAGATGTAAAGGGAATTATAATGGAAGCAATACGGTGTATCTAAGGGAACATGATCTAATATTGATTGACTTAGGAAGCGATTTGAGGGAGATTTGACTACTGTTTTTAGGAACTCAACCGAGCATGGAAACTCACCGTTGCTGCCTCATATTTAGGTCGAACATCGGTTCCGCTCCAGTTGATAAGTGATCAAAAGCATTCCAGTCGAGGCCATCCCATTTGTGTATGTACATGCGCGCTAGAGTGTATTAATGCCCTCCACCCAGTACGAATACAGGCGAATACCCGGACAAACATATATCTATATATATGTATAATATATATATATATATATATATATATATATACACATGTACATATATATTTTTAGTCTGTTTAATTGACTGCGACCACGCTGGGGCACCGCCTTGAGGAATTTTAATCGAACGAATCGACTCCGGTATTTATTTTCTTTTAAAGCCACTTACTTATTCTATCGATCCCTTTTGCCGAACTGCTACGTTACAGGGACGTAAACATACCAACAGCGGTTGTCAAACGGTGATGGGGGAACAAACTCTAACCAAAAACACACGCACATCTGTCTGTCTATCTATCTATCTATCTATCTATCTATCTATATCTATCTATCTATCTATCTGTCTATCTATTTATCTATCTATCTATCTATCTATCTATCCATCTATCTATCCATCTATCTATCTACACACGCGCGCACACACATACACACATGAGGTGCTTCCTTCAGTTTCCGTCTACCAAATCCACTCACAAGGCTTTGGTCAGCCCGAGGCTATAATAGAAGACACTTGCCCAAGGTTCCACGCAGTGGGACTGAACCTGGAACCATGTGGTTGGGAAGCAAACTTCTTGTCACACGCCTACACCTGTACCTCTATAATTTTTTCAGTCTTTTTATCGACCAAGAAAGGATAAAAATGATGTAAATTAAACAGCTCGATATATACCTGTTTTGGTCTTTCTCAAAGTCAGCGGAATGTGGCATGCGAAAGATTTAACTCTCATTTCTAGCGGATCGAAAGGAAGTCCACGTGCAGCTTCCTCTCAACGAGCGGAAATGAAGCCCTCACAGCTATATTATTTCAACGCTTTCAATGCGCACAGCAAGGAAGCAAGCAACAGATCAACCGACCAACCAACTAACCAGCCGACCGACCGCCCAATTAAGCAGCTAATTAAAAATAATTAAGTAATTAGTTAACTAACTAGACCACCCTGTAGTACCTTACCTCCAGCTAAGTGAACTGGGATGTTGTGAAAAGGGAATTAATTGTTTTAGCTAAGGATGTTACGTCACAGTCAGAGCAGTTACTGAGAATTATGATGACCGCCGGCACTTCCGGCCGCTTTATTGTTATACAGTGCATTGTGCGTATGTATATGTGCGCGTGTGTGTGTTTTAGTCTGTGTGCATATGTATATATTTTATTGTGTGCATCTATATTTCTAGGTGTGTGTGTGTATGCATATATCTGCAGGAATTTGTATTTACATATATATACGCATGTGTATATGGATGTGTATTTATATCGTTGCTGTTATGTTTAAACTATCGAATGTCGAAATCTGGCCAAGTGCGTTTCTTTTCGATATTTAATTTTGCTTGCAATAGCTGGTTCTTTTTGTCAAACTATCGTATCTCCAGCTGCTTCAGAAGCCAAGGTATGAAAATTTATGATATGAAACGGTTTAGCATTTCTCAAAAGTGTAGTAAGTCCCACATACGACAGTTTTGCAAAACTATTTCTGAATGAAAATATCATAGAGGCATGGAGTCACGATTTTATGCAGCCAACAAAGTATTTATTGTTAAGCTGAAACCGTTGCTAATGTAAAAAGAAATGGAATAGTGAAACTATTCTTTCGTTTTCTGGAAAAGCAACGTTTTGGACTTACGATACTTTTGCATAATAGCGACGATATGTATATATGAAGATGTAACTATATGCGTGTCGTATATATATTTGAGTCTTATCTCTTGCATATGATTGAAGCCTTACAGGTCAACTGCTGGTCTTAAGAGCCATTTCAGAGAATATAGACGCAATGGAGATTAATTAAGATGGCTATTATCTGTCAAGATGAAGCCATCATCACTGCGTGTATGTGTGTGTGTGTGTGTGTGTGTGTGTGTGTAGATCAAAACAGTTTGATTGAAATTCGTGGGTACTCTTGAGTTTCAAGCACTTGAAAGACAAGAGTACCCACGAATTTCAATCAACTAAGTTCGAAGTTTCGGTCTGCTAGCTTTCATTCGGACACTCATCGAAGTGACGTTCACCACGCTTCGTGTATGAATGTGTGTGTGTGTGTGTGTGTGTGTGTGTATTTTGTGTGTGTGTGTATTTTGTGTGTGTGTGTGTGTGTGTGAGTGCTACTTCAACGTGTCGTCTACCGCAGTGTCCGTAGTCTACGCAATGAAATGTCCTGATCTGAGTTAGATTAGATTTTAGGGTTAACGGTTTAGACTTAGATTTTAGGGTTAACGGTTAGAGCTTTGGGTTAATTTTAGAATGAGCGCAAAAGTGTAAGCAACCAGGTAGACTGCACCCGAAAGTGACGCCTGTACACACGCACACACACACACACCACACACATAGACACACTTACATACGCTCAAAACACACGTGATGGCATTATTATTAGAGTACCGGGCAAAATACCTGGTGGTATTTAACTACACCCTATAACTTTTCTCAGCTCGAAATCCACCAAGACTTGGCAATCAAGTAAATTCATTCGATATGACTGTCAGTTTCAAAATATTTATAATATAATAGATTTTATGTGATTCCTTTGCTTAGCAGAATCGGTCGAGCAACCGACAAAGAGAAAATACCTTGTGTTATTTAGTTGCACCCTTTTCTTCTTCAGTTCAAATCCTCTCAATTGTAGCTGCACCTTTTTGTTCGACCGGAGTCGATAACATATATACCGGTTAAATGCAGCGGGGGTGAGGAGGGGGGATTCAATATTCTAATACATCTTGATCTACATTTGAATAGAATTAATTATGGTAGAAGACTAAAAGTTTAAAAAATCCTTTAGCCTTTCATCCTTCGTCGATGGATAAAATTAAATACCAGTATAATGCTGGGGGTGACTAGAATAAGCTAGATGTGAATAGAAATATATCAGAAGTTTAATACTATTTGCTTTTTCATCCTTCGTGCATCGATAAGATTTAAATGTTAATGAAAATTGGTCTCGATTTTAACCCATTAACTGCCAATTTTCTTATTCATATTTTGTTGGTTTTTTTTTTTTTTTGGTTTTCCAGGTGTCTTAATGTGTATGAAACATCAATGAATGATATAAATGGGAAATGCAAAAAAGAAAAAAACGTTTTCAAAACAGTCAATATTTTTCTAGTTGAAAGATTGCGATTTATGGCGTAATATGTCCCCTGGAATTAGCCAGAGCTAATAATGACAAACTTTAATTACTAAATATTGTTAAACACATCTCTGCAAATGCAATGTAAATAAGAAATTCACTTTATATACAACGAACAACCAGCAGTGAGTCTGTTTTTAGCAGATCCCTAAACGGGGCCCATGGCAGGCAATGAGTTAATTCATATAAGGATAGAAGACTAAAATTAACTTACTTTTTCATCCTTCTTGCGTTGATGGGTCGACCTAGTATTTTATAAGAATAAGATTATGATAGAAGACTACAAGTATCTTTTACCTTTCATACTTCGTGAGCCGATAAAAATAGATACCAATAAAATATTACTCTTTTACTCTCTCTCTCTTTTACTTGTTTCAGTCATTTGACTGCGGCCATGCTGGAGCACCGCCTTTAGTCGAGCAAATCGACCCCAGGACTTATTCTTTGTAAGCCCAGTACTTATTCTATCGGTCTGTTTTGCCGAACCGCTAAGTGACGGGGACGTAAACACACCAGCATCGGTTGTCAACCAATGCTAGGGGGACAAACACAGACACACAAACATACACACACACACATATATGTATACATACATATATACGACGGGCTTCTTTCAGTTTCCGTCTACCAAATCCACTCACAAGGCTTTGGTCGGCCCGAGGCTATAGTAGAGGACACTTGCCCAAGATGACACGCAGTGGGACTGAACCCGGAACCATGTGGTTGATAAGCAAGCTACTTACCACACAGCCACTCCTGCGCCTATTGGGGTTTATTGAGGATAATTTAATCTTAAAAAGCATAAAATAAGTGTGAATGGAATCCTTTAATCTGTCATGGATCGATGAAATTGAATAGCAATGAAATACTTGGGAACGGTTTAATATTCTTTAAGACGAAGGCGGCGAGCTGGCAGAAACGTTAGCACGCCAGGCGAAATGCTTAGCGATGTTTCGTCTTTCTTTACGTTCTGAGTTCAAATTCCGCCGAGGTCGACTTTGCCTTTCATCCTTTTGGATCGATAAATTAAGTACCAGTTACGCACTGGGGTCGATGTAATCGACTTAATCTGTTTGTCTGTCGTTGTTTGTCCCTTCTGTGTTTTTCACCTTGTGGGTAGTAAAGAAATAGGTATTTCATCTGTCTTTATGTTCTGAGTTCAAATTCCGTCGAGGTCGACTTTGCCATTCATCCCTTCGGGGTCGATAAATTAAGTACCAGTTGCGTACTGGGGTCGATCTAATCGACTGGCTCCCTCGCCAAAAATTTCGGCCCTTGTGCCTAGAGTAGAAAAGAATGTTCTTTAAGATTTTAATAGAAATTATAATAGATACCCGATGCTAATTCTGCCTTTCATCATTTGTACGTCGATAGAATTAAATGCCAGTGAATTCCTGGAGGATATTTAATACTCTTGGAAAGCATAACTTTGATGTCAATGAAATTATAACGGAAATCTAAGACACTTGCTTTTGTCATTCTTCTTGGCTCAGTAAAATTAAGTACCAGAAAAATACTGAGGATGGTTTGATATATTCCAGTAAAGCATAGCTTACATATGAATGAACATATAATAGATTAAAAAACTAACTTTGTGTTTCATCCTTTGTGCATCGATAAAATGAAATACCAGTAAAATATTGGGGAAATTTTTATATATTCCTTCCAAGCATAATCTTTCATTTGAATGAACTTATAGCAGAAGATTCAGGAAAAAAAATCATACCTCCGTCTAATTTTTAACCTTGTCCTTATTGAACATCAAAGGCGGTGAGCTGGCGAAATCTTTAGAGCGTAAGATCAAATTCCTTTCGGTATTCGTTCCGCTTCCCTGCGCTCTGAGTTCAAATTCCGCCGAAGTCAGTTTTGCCTTTCATCTCTCTCTCTCTGTCTTTCTCTCTCTCTCTCTCTCTATCTCTATCTCTCTCTCTTCTCTCTCTCTCTCTCTCTCTTTGGGACTTACCTGTAATCCGAATATCTAGTCTTGTCACGCACGGTGTCATGATGATTCGGACCAATAATTAAATTAGAATTATATTATGTTAAAGATGCAGGTGTCTGTAGAATATTCAGCCGCATACATGTTGCTCATCATCGAAACTGTTGGAGGACCTATGACTACTGAGCTGCAATGGCTTCCAATATATATGAAGACACATATATATACATATATATGAAGATACATCGACCCCAGTGTGTAACTGGTACTTATTTAATCGACCCCGAAATGGTGAAAGGTAAAGTCGACCTCGGCGGAATTTGAACTCAGAACCTAATGGCAGACGAAATACCTATTTCTTTACTACCCACAAGGGGCTAAACACAGAGAGGACACACAAGGATAGACAAACGGATTAAGTTGATTATATCGACACCAGTGTGTAACTGGTACTTAATTTGTCGACCCCGAAAGGATGAAAAGCAAAGTCAACCTCGGCGGAATTTGAACTCAGAATGTAGCGGCAGACGAAATGCTGCTAAGAATTTCGGCCGGCGTGCTAACGTTACTGCCAGCTCGCCGCCTTATATAATCGAAATAAGAAGACACAGTTATTTGTTAATACGTCTTTAAAGATTCATTACAATTGTTTCCTTACCAACTCTGCTTGCAGCGCCAGTGTATGCAAAAATTCGAAGTGAAAACGTACATAACGTTTGCGGTTTTAGACAGAGGCACTTCATCAGACTTGCATCAAAGGTGTGCTGTTACGTTGTGCGTCTTCCAGACATTGTTTTTTTTTAGTTTATATCAGGAGGAAACAAAAAATAAATAAAAGTGTGGTTTGAGACAAATCAGCACTGGTTCAATTATTTAATGTTAATGTGCTAACTACGTAGGAAAGTATAGGAGTCCTCCTTCCAAATGAATTCTAGAACCTTCTGGACAGACAGAAACTATTTCAATATTTGCAGTAGTAGATAGTTCTTCTCTTCTGGTAGTCTCTTAATTCACTTATCGTCTTTTCCTTTTCACCGTCCTTAACTAGTAAGGGTCAGACAGCTAGTATCCATTATATGCATTGATTTATATGCTCTGTATCATTATCACAATATTAAATTATTGGTGGCTCATATATAAATACAGTTCAATGGTAAATAAGATATATTAGGAAACACAAACGAGCCTTGGTGTCGTTAGTGTCATCACAGGTAACCTAATAGCCTACCTGATATGTAACCAGCAAGAAAAGAGGATAGGACGGACAACCGCACTAAAAATGGAAGGAACGGAGAAAGTGTAAAATTCGCAAGAAGAAGCACATGGGCTTATACGGAATGTTTTTCGTTCTCCATTTCTACTTTTTCTCCGCCCCCCCCCCTTTTCTCTGTTTGCTCTCATTTTGCTCCGATGAAGAGCAAACAGCCCGAAATATAAGAACGTTCTTAGATTTGTCTTCATTACAGCAAGAAACCAATATATCAATTTCGTATTTCCGTTATTTGTGCTTTTTAAGACACATCATTATACAAACATATGCGTATGTATATATGAATCTGTGTGCGCGTGTTTGTGTGTTTGTGTATGCTTATATATATACATACATTTATATATATGTATATATATATACAAATATGTAGGTATAAATGATCGTATATGAATGTATGCACATACACATACACACACATAAATGTACATATAAAAATGTGCGTTTATATACACATATGTATACGCATGATACATTTACGCACATACATAACCTTAATGAGAAGTAATTAGTCGTCACCGGTCCATGTTTGTCAATGTGGTTGAAACGACTAGTTTTTGTTCATTAATATATTTTTTTTGTTGTTGCTGTTTTATTTCATGTTTTTTTTTTGTCCGCAGTCAGAATGAAACTGTAAACACTAGAGTAGCACTTCCCTGGCTTCTACTACCACCGCCCACACCATAGCCACTACCACAACTAGCAACATCACATGTTTGCCCCCGCGGCTATGTGTGTGTGTGTGTGTGTGTGTGCACGGTAACTAGAAACATATAAACCGCATAATTATACTTCTGTATATACGTGTTTATGCGTGCGTGTATGTGTGTATAGGTGTGTGTATATATTTATAATGTAATATATATGTGTGTGTATGATACACATATCTATATATGCTCGTGTTTGTCTAGTGTTTTCTTTCTTTTTTTTATTACTGTCTGATCTTGATTGAAATATATAAATATATAGGTGTATGTCTGTCTGTCTGTGTATGTGTGCGTGTGCATGACACGTTCGTGTGTATGTGTATGTGTATGTGAGTGCCTGTGTAATTATGTATGGCTGTGAAGGTTTGTGTGTACCAAGTTTGCTGTCTATAAACAAGAAGGAATGTTAGTCGCTTTCTTCCGATATTCCCATCCACGACTCTTTGCGGTTGGCTGTGGTTGTTTACACCTCTCACTTGCAACGACTTCTCCATATGCTCCAAATTCTGCCATACAGAGATTAAACCAGCAAACAAACACACAAACAAATCTAGCGGGTCTTAAATACACTGACACACATACAAACACATACACAAGCACACACATATACACACGTATGGTGGAAGCACTCCGACGGTTACGACGACGAGGGTTCCGGTTGATCCGAATCAACAGAACAGCCTGCTCGTGAAAGTAACGTGTAAGTGGCTGAGCACTCCAGAGACACGTGTACCCTTAAACGTAGTTCTCGGGGATATTCAGCGTGACACAGAGAGTGACAAGGCCGGCCCCTTTGAAATACAGGTACAACAGAAACAGGAAGTAAGAGTGAGAGAAAGTTGTGGTGAAAGAGTACAGCAGGGATCACCACCATCCCCTGCCGGAGCCTCGTGGAGCTTTTAGGTGTTTTCGCTCAATAAACACTCACAACGCCCGGTCTGGGAATCGAAACCGCGATCCTACGACCGCGAGTCCGCTGCCCTAACCACTGGGCCATTGCGCCTCCACTACACACGTATAGATGTGTATACAATGACAAGTCGTCAGAAACAGACGGCCAAACAAATATATAGGGAAACACACGGATATACACACACATACATGCTTGCATACATGAATGTTGTACTCACGTATATCGAGTATTTGGAGGTAGAGAATGGGTCAGTTCAATGGAGAGCGGAGAGAAGTATGCATACACACACACATACATATGCACAGACACACACACACGCATACATACACGCACATACAAACTACAATGATATGTACGGTAAACAGGAAGAAAGGGAGAGAGAAGTACAAAAGATAGATAGATACAGAGAGAGAAAGGAAAAGAGAGGCAGAGAGAAGTGCAACAGAGAGAGAGAGAGGGAGAGAGAGGAAGGAAAAGAGAGGGAGAGAGAGGAAGGAAAAGAGAGGGAGAGAGAGGAAGGAAAAGAGAGGGAGAGAGAGAGGAAGGAAAAGAAAGGGAGAGAGAAGTACAGCAGAGAGAGAGGAAGGAAAAGAGAGGGAGAGAGAAGTACAGCAGAGAGAGAGAGAGGAAGGAAAAGAGAGGGAGGGAGAAGTGCAGCAGGGAGAGAGAGAGAGAGAGAGAGAGAGAAAGAGAGAGAGGAAAAGGGAGAGGAAAAGAGAGAGAGAGAAAGAGAGAAGTGTAGTTCGGCAAACAGAGAGTAAGGAAGAGAGAAGTACAAAAGAGAGATAGAGGTAGAGAGAGTATGACAGGGATGAAAAGAGAGGGAGAGACAAGAACAGCAGAGAGAGAGAGAAAGAGTGGAAGGGAAGGAGGAAATGATAAGGGGGAGAGATGCAACACAAACACAATGAAATGTAAAAAGGAAAGAAACTACACACACAGACACACACACACACACACAGACACACACACACACACACACACAGACACACACACACACGGGCGCGTGCGCATGCACCACATGCAAGGAACACACGGGCGCCCGCATGCATGCGCGCAGCACTCTTATATAGAGATCATATGTAACAGGAGAAAGGGAGAGAATGAAGGGAGAGTAAGAGAAGGAATGAGAGTGAGAGTGATGGTAAGAGAAGCGTTACAGAGTACGTAACAGAGAGAGACAGAGAGACAGAGAGAGAGAGAGACAGACAGACAGAGACAGAGAGAGCGACAGAGAGAGAGAAGAGGCGGAGTAAAAGTGGACAGAAAGCAAAGAAAACACAATCACACACACTGAAAGAGAGACGTCAGTTGATTCTCTCTGTTTCTCTCCCTCTTTCACACACAGACACACACACTCTCTCTCTCTCTCTGTGTGTTTCTCCCTCTGTCTCTCTCATCTACATTTATACCTGTTTAATCTAACAATCAGTGAGTCACTACTAACACCACCACCACCACCACCACCACCAGCTTTGATTTAAAAACCGCTACATCTACTTTGTGCAAGTTCCTCATACTCTTTGGGAGAATATTAAAAAGCTGTGGGCCCTTGAAACCCAGGCTGTTGCAGAAGCTGGTCCTGAAGCGTGATGGCATTGCTGGGATCTTTGGCACTATGCAGTGTCATCCCGTTCTAGCATTGGTGTAGTTTACAATGCCAAAATTTGGCACAATTCCTTCCAGAATCTTCCAGACATATATTACTGCATACCTCTCCCGTCTTCTCTCCAGGGAGTAGAGTCTTAGCTGTTTCAACCTTTCCCAGTAGCTGAGCTGTTGCAAAGAGACGATCTTCTTTGTGAATCTTCTCTGGATTGCTTCAAGGTCCGCTGTTAATCTCACACTGGTAGGTGACCATAGCTATGAGCAGTAATCCAGGCGGCTGAGGACGAATGTCCGCCAGAGGACCATCATGGTTTCCTTAACTCTGGTTCTGAATGTTCTTAGGATCCACCCAGCCAGTCGTCTGCACTTTGTCGCCATCCTGGTAATGTGCACTTGGAAAGAGGTATCATCACTCATGTCGATACCCAGGTCCCTCACTGACTTAGGCTCTGGGATTGAAATTCTCTGTGGACCGGTGTATCTTGTAAGTTTAATATTCAGTTTTGGATGCACATATATATATGTGTGTGTGCAAACTTCACTCCCTAATTTTTTAATGTTTATTCGTATATACAATAACCCCTGTTGTTAGGCGTGAACTTTTTGAAGCTTATCGTATTTCGATACGGGAACAATTCACAAACTTCTTCGCCAATTAACCACTGTTGTTCCCGAATGTCTTTTTTCTTTATACCTTCTACGGGTTGTTAGAAGCCCACTAACTTCCTACATATTGATCCTTGCTTTGTGCTGGACTGGAGGTTGAACTCCGTGTTCGAAAATATAAAGACACAGATATTGCGTCGCATAGCCAGCTTGAAATGATATTTCCTGGGGCTAAACAACAATAACACTCGTTCCTTCCAGGGCAGCCACATTATTTTGGCAAATACTCTTTACTTTAAAGAAGTGCTACTGAATATATATATATATATATATATGTATGTATATGTTTGTGTGTCTGCGTTTGTCCTCCCAACATCGCTTGATAACCGATGCTGGTGTGTTTACGTCCCCGTAACTTAGCGGTTCGGCAAAAGAGACCGATAGAATAAGTACTAGGCTTCCAAAGGATAAGTGCCGGGGTCGATTTGCTCGACTAAAGGCGGTGCTCCGGCATGGCCACAGTCAAATGACTGAAACAAGTAAAAGAGTAAAGAGTATATATATCGTATGACAACAAAAGAATGAATGAGACTTCGAAATTATGTAAATAGAGGAATTCATCTGTAAAGTAATATGGGACAATTATTCGGTTGCCATAATAAAACTCCGAGTTTCGGATGTCGGGGTGGAAATCTGCTCCGGCATCTCGTCAGTTATTAAGACAAAACAAAAATGCTATGAAATTTTTTTGTTAAACAAAGGGAAATTACTATGTAAATGACCGTTATTAAGACAAACAAAAGAGCTATTAGAATGACCGTTTAGTAAAGGGAAAATACTGGAAGGGGAGAAAGTAAAAACTGCTCATAGGATTCGCGTATGCGCGCATGTACATACATACACATGCGCACACGCACACCCATGTATATACATATCCACGCTACCATTGCATGTATAAGTTTGGTTGGAGGGTATTATCATGAGGTTTTAATATAAATGATCCACGAATTCATTGATTAACTTGTCTTTTTTTTTTTTACAAACTTTATCTAGTACGTTCCTTTTCGTTAGAACTGTAAAATGTGATTTGAGGGAAATTTAGTGGCTATTTCTAGTAGGTCAAGCGACCTCCTAATCAGATTTCTCGTTCACTTCTGAGTATGAGATGTATA
Source organism: Octopus sinensis (assembly GCF_006345805.1). NCBI lineage: Eukaryota > Metazoa > Mollusca > Cephalopoda > Octopoda > Octopodidae > Octopus > Octopus sinensis. The sequence goes on along the minus strand of NW_021833574.1, from coordinate 43,478 downwards.
TGATAGTGTGCGTATGTGTATGTGTGTGTGTGAGAGAGAGAGAGTCAGAGAGAGAGAGAGAGAGAGAGGTGGGGAGAGATTGAGCCTGTATTTGAATGAATGTTTAAGAATGTGTTCATGTTCGCCTTGAAACGTGTGTGTGTGTATTTATGTATGTGTGTGTGTGTGTGTGTGTGTGTGTGTGTGTGTGTGTGCATGTGCATGTCAGTGCATATCTCGGCGCGTTAATGTGTGTGCCTCGTGACCTTGATGAAGAGAGTGTATTTTTTGCTTTACTATGTGTGCAGTTGTATTTCCGTTTGCTCATTTGTAAGTTTTCTCTTCTAATATTTCTTCGAACGCACGTATGTGTATGTGTGTATGTGTGTGTGTGTGTGTGTGTGGTGTGTGTGTGTGTGTGTGTGTGTGTTTGAAGGCGCATGGTTTAGTGGTTAAGGATGTTGCACTCATAATCGTGAGACTAGTTTCTATTACTGGAACAGGCGATGCTTGTGTTCTCAAACTTGAGCAAAACGTTTCATTTCAAGTTGCACCAGTCCCCTCAGCTGGCAACAACAAGCAATCCTGCGACCGGCCGAACGACCGACGCCCTGTCCAAGGCTAGGAGGAATATATACGCCACTGGATCTGGGGAAACCTGCCTTATGAGCCACTGGCTCGGGAAGAACCTTCGATACATTTATTTTTATATATATATATGTAACTGTATGTATATCTTATGTCAAGTCACTCTTAGAGCTGCTAGTAACATAAAACACAACCACACCCTGTCGTATAGCCGGTCAGTCGACATCTAAACTGCCAACCCAGCCAGGCTGGCTTGATAAGGGGGATGGTTTTCATTGGATACTCTTCCGGGCAAAAAAGAAAGCAGGAAAACCTAACAAAGAGCAGATGGACTCAGTCGAGTCAACAATTATCCAACAGCTAGGAATAAGCCATCGTCTTTGTTTAGACATCTCTCTTGGAGACCGAACA
>NW_021833574.1:27500-37500 GCF_006345805.1 Octopus sinensis | reverse complement strand
TCGAGACGCATTACCTGTTCGAGAGAAGAGCTACAGGCACGGTTCGAAAACCATCACCGGACCGACCTGCCCGAGATGCAATCAGAGCGACGAAACCGTTCTGCACGCACTCGTGCAGTGTCCAGATATTTCAGAGCTGTGGACCTTCGTCGAACAGCTGTTGTCACGTGTAGGTCGGGCCCGCCTATCGGCCAAGTATAACGTGGATATTGTTCCACCACCTTCCTTTAAACGGGAAGAGAAAACGGTTTTCGTTACGCTGATGGCTATGGCGAAAGAATGTGTGTGGTGGACGCGTTTGAAAGGACTGCAAACAAACACCTTCCTCTCTGGTCAGTCTCTCGTCAACTTTTTCAAGTACCACTTGAAAAGGAGGATGAGAATAGAGAGGAAGGCTTTGTCGAACGAATGTTTTAATAAAAAAGTGGGTGTAAAAGTGGCAAAAATGGTGAGTATGAAAGACGACACTATTTTAAGCATAAATCTGTAACCAAAAGAGACAACGAAGAAGTAAGGCGACTTACTCATGTGTTCATTTTCGAACTGTCTGAGGTGACCTTGGTCTTTTTTGTAGGTTTTTCTTTCCAAGGATACACCTAAACTGTGAACCTTATATATATATATATATATATTGCTTTTTATACACCACACAACCCACAGATCCCTATTGATCAAACGTGTTTGTTTTTGTTTTTTTGTGCCCCACCCATCCCACCTCGAAAAGAAAAAATTCTACATTGTATTTCGTCCATTTTTATTCTGTGTTTAGCCCTGTGTGGCTACAATAAAAAGTTATCTATCCATCTATCTATCTATCTATCTATCTATCTATCTATCTATCTATCTATCTATCTATTTGCCTGTCTGTCTGTCTGTCTGTCTATCTGTTTCTGTCTCTCGGTCTGTCTGTCTGCCTGTTTATCTATCTTTCTATCTATCTATCTGTCTGTCTGTCTATCTATACTCATACATATGCAGAAAAAGAAACATATTCACACACACACACACACACACGCACCCACACACACACACGCACACACACACACACATACGCACACACGCACGCATAGTGTATCTACAGTTCATTTACTTTAACAAATTTGTTGCAATTCAGGTAAATCCACTACAAAAATAAATAAAAAAAGTAATAATACGGTTTGAATATAATATCTGTTATGTAAGTGTAATTGCATTGTTGGCGGCTTTTGTGAATGCGTGTGTGTGAGTGTGTGTGAGTCGGTACTGTGTGTGCGTAGATAGATATTCCTGTGTATGTGTGTGAATCGCTGTGACATATATGGATGTATCTATATATGTATGTAGGTATATATGTATGTAGGGATATGCTTGTGTGTGAGAGCTGGTGTTACCCCGGTATGCATATCTTTCAATCTATCTATCTACCTACCTATCTATCTATCTGTCTGTCTGTCTGTCTGTCTGTCTCTGTCTCTCTCTCTCTCTCTCTCTCTATCTATCTATCTATCTATCTATCTATTATCTATCTATCTATCTATCTAAAGTCTGTCTGTCTATCTATCTATCTATATATCTATCTATCTATCTATCTATCTATCTATCTATCTATCTATCTATCTATCTATCTGTCTGTCTGTCTGTCTGTATGTATGTCTGTATGTCTGTTTATCTGTCTGTCTGTCTGTCTGTCTGTCTGTATGTATGTATGTATGTATGTATGTATGTAAGTATATACATACCTGTGCGTGTGTGAGTGAGTCGGTGTTGTGGGTGTATGTATAACTATACCTGAGTGTGTGTGTGTGTGTATGTCTGTGTGTGTGTGTGTGTGTGTGTGTGTGTGTATTTTTAATATCTAGGTGTTTTGGGTGGGTTTGTTTATATGCATATGTGTGTGTAGAAATGCGTATATATGTATATATATATGTATGCATATATATATATTTTCAAGCTTATAAGTTTGATCATCATATATATACTTCTCTCTCTCTCTCTCACATATACACTCGTGCATATATAGACACACATACATGTGTACCTGCATGTGTGTACTTACCTCTGTGTGCGGACGTGACTGTGTGTGAATGTATGCTTGAATGAGTATCTGTGTCTGTCTGTCTTGGCCTTGCCACGTCACACATCCAGGTAGACTTTTATGAATATAATGAATCAATGAATTATTTCACTACAAAACGTGTTCAAACGAAGTAGATTATAAAGCTTCTTCTCTTCTTTTTCTTTTTCTTTTTTTTTTTGGTGACGGGGAAGGAAAGGAGAAGTAAGTTATTCACTATAGACTAGCGGCGTGTCCTGGATCATCGGTTACTCGTCTGCTCAAGTTTATAGTCTGTATAGATTACTCATAGACACATCTCGTATACATGCCTCATATCTGGTTTTTTGAGAGTAGGGTTACCCATTTAAAGCTGAGCTGACTAGGTCAACGTGAAATGAAGTGTTTCGCATGAGAACATAAATGTACCGGTGGTCTGAGGAATCGAAATCGCGATCTTAGGATTTTGCCACTGTGAATGCAATATATATATATATATATATATATATATATATAGAATAAAGCTTTCTAAAAAAACCTAATTCCAGGTGTCGATTTGTCCGATTACAACCCTTCAAGGTGATGCTCCAGCATGACCGCAGTGAAATCACTGAATCAAATAACAGGATAAAAGAATATGTATGTATATACAGTAATCCCTCGTCATATCGCTGTTTGCCTATCGCGGTTCGCCTATCGCGGTTCGCCTATCGCGGTTCATTATTTAAGCTTACATCGATTCCTCCATGGTGTTGTTTTGCAGTTTTTATCAAATAGATATAGGCGCAGGAGTGGCTGTGTGGTAAGTAGCTTGCTTACGAACCACATGGTTCCAGGTTCACTCCCACTGCGTGGCACCTTGGGCAAGTGTCTTCTACTATAGCCTCGGGCCGACCAAAGCCTTGTGAGTGGATTTGGTAGACGCAAACTGAAAGAAGCCCGTCGTATATATGTATATGTACGTATGTGTGCGTGTGCTTGTGTATCTGTGTTTGTCCCCCTAGCATTGCTTGACAACCTATGCTAGTGTGTTTATGTCCCCGTCACTTAGCGGTTCGGCACAAGAGACTGATAGAATAAGTACTGGGCTTACAAAGAATAAGTCCTGGGGTCAAGTTGCTCGATTAAAGGCGGTGCACCAGCATGGCCGCAGTCAAAATGACTGAAACAAAAAAAAAAAAGATAATTTTTAACATATGCAGTACAGTACTGTCTCTGCAGGTTTTCACCTATTGCGTGAGGTTTTGAAACTTAACACCCGCGATGATCGAGGGATTACAATATGTATGTATTTATAATGTGTGGAGGCGCAGTGACCCAGTGGATAGGGCAACGGACTCACGTTGTGAGTGTCTATTGAGCCGAAACACCTGAGGCTCCGTCAAGAGGTTGTGGCGAACCTTGCTGTACCTTTTCACCACAACTTTCTTTCACTCTTTCTTCCTGTTTCTGTTGTACCTGTATTTTGAAGGGGCCAGCCTTGTCACACTCTGTGTCACACTGAATCTCCCCCGAGAACTACGTTAAGAGTACACGTGTCTGCGGAGTGCTCAGCCACTTGCACGTTAATTTCACGAGCAGGCTGTTCCGTTGATCGGATTGATTGGAACCTTCGTCGTCGTAACCGACGTAGTGCCATAGGAGTGGCTGTGTGGTAAGTAGCTTGCTTACGAATCACATGGTTCCGGGTTCAATCCCACTGTGTGGCGCCTTGAGCAAGTGTCTTCTACTATAGCCTCAGGCCGACCAAAGCCTTGTGAGTGGATTTGGTTGACGGAAACTGAAAGAAGCCCGTCGTATATATGTATATATGTATATATATTATATATATATATATATATTTGTATGTATGTATATATGTATGTATGTGTATATGTTTGTGTGTCTGTGTTTATCCCCCCCCCAACACTGCTTGACAACCGATGCTGGTGTGTTTACGTATCCGTAACTTAGCGGTTCGACAAAAGTGACAGATAGAATAAGTACTAGGCTTACAAAGAATAAGTACTGGGGGTAGATGTACTCGACTAAAGGCGGTGCTCCGGCATGGCCACAGTCAAATGACTGAAACAAGTAAAAGGATAATGTCCTGTATATAATTATGCATCTATATATGCGTGTGTGTGTGTGTGTGTGTGTGTGTACGCATTTGTGCGTGTGTGTTAGTGTGTGTGTGTGTCAGTGGAGGTTGTGATTTTTTTTTAGCTTAGAAGCATAGTGAAAGCATGGCAGCCTAGTGAAAGATGTAAATAGTATCACTAGCGCCACCTGTTGCTTCAGCTGGGAACTTGAACTCCTATCACGACACAGACACAGCTGTCAGTCTCAGCCGGGACTCACCGTCTGCCCGGCTGTCTGCCTGTCTTCCTGTCTGTCTCTTACTCTATCACTGTCTATCTGTCTCTCCCTTTGTCTATCACACACTCTTCGCCACTCACTCTCTCTCTCCCTCCTACCTCCCTCTCTCTCTCACCGTCTACTGGAACAGAATGTGATGTCGAATATTATGCGATCCCACATTTTGAACCTAAAACACACACACACACACACATGTACATATGTATGTATATACACACATACTCTTTTACTCTTTTACTTGTTTCAGTCATTTGACTGCGGCTATGCTGGAGCACCGCCTTTAGTCAGGACTTATTCTTTTTGTAAGCCCAGTACCTATTCTATCGGTCTCTTTTTGCCGAACCGCTAAGTAACGGGGACGTAAACACACCAGCATCGGTTGTCAAGCAATGCTAGGGGAACAAACACAGACACACAAACACACACACATACATATATATAATATATATATATATATATATATATATATAATATATATATATATATATAGATATATATATATATATATATATATATATACTAATATATATATATATAGATAATAACATATATACGACAGGCTTCTTTCAGTTTTCCCTCTACCAAATCCACTGACAAGGCATTGGTGGGCCGGGGCTATAGCAGAAGACACTTGCCCAAGATGCCACGCAGTGGGACTGAACCCGGAACCATGTGGTTGGTTAGCAAGCTACTTACCACAAAATATATATATATTGGAAGGTCTGGAGATGATGTACAGGTATTATATATTAGAAGAAATGAGGTACTCAGAAATGGATGGTTTATATTTACAGATATTATAGTATTGTTACATGTTTTTATAAATCATATAACTTAGATCATGTATATATATATATATATATATATATATATATATATATATATATATATATATATATATATATAATATATATACACATATATATACAATACATATATATACATATATACTACACATAATATTAAATACATGCATATGTGGTGTGTGTGTGTGTGTGTGTGTGTGTGTGTGTGTGCGTGCGTGTGTGTGTGTGTGTTTGTGCGCAGGCGCGTGTGCATTCCATTCTCTTGTTCCCTTTCTTTTCTCCCGCTCGGGTACAAGCTTTCCCCGCTTTACGGAAGTGTTGTGCTCGTAAAATTCCCTATCCTATCGTAATGTTCCTTTACACAAAATCTATCTTCTCATGGTTCTCATTCATACAACACAGATTGGCAATGAAATGGAAAGCTGAGAAATTTCGCATTGCACGAATCCGCGTTACAGGCGATATTTTATGAACACAACTCTTCCGCAACGCAGGATATGCTTAATTACAGTTACAACCACTCCTTAGTTTTGCTCCCTGATGTTTTTATTAAATTTCTCACATTAAACGTAAAAATATTGATTTATATATATATACATACATATATATATATATATTATATATATATATATATATATTATATAGATATATATATATATTATAGGGATGATATTAAAATGCCGTCACGGTGGGTAAGCGAATTATCAGCCGCACAGGCAAATTAATAAAATTATACATGCAATATTAGATATGTACATATATATACACTAGGGTACTACATGAGTACCTATGTCGCTAAAAATTAGAAGTCGAAACATACTTCTGTACCACCGAATAGTCACAAATATATATATATATATATATAATGATAAATCTCAGAGCGAGTTATAAACAGTAGCGGTAACACATCGTGACGCATATTTGCCATTTGAATTTGGCTAACCCTTAAGGATGGATGCTACTGTAGTTTGTAGCCCCAGGAACATATCTCTTCCAGCTGGCTATAGACACACTATCTGTGTCCTCCTCAGTACTTGTGAAGGGGAGTCATCTGGGAAGACGGGGAAGACGGGAGGATGACTCCCTTCACAAGTACTGAGAGGACACAGATAGTGTGTCTATAGCCAGCTGGAAGAGATATCTTCCTGGGGCTACAAACTACAGTAGCATCCACCCTTAAGGTTAGCCATATTCAAATGGCAATATGCCACCTATATATATATATATATATATTATTATATATATAATATATTCAGCATGTAAAAGCCCCAAGTAGATTTAATTACACCATGATAATTATCCCTAATTAATTAATTTCACACCTTTTATTATATATATATATATATATATATATATTTGTATGTATTAATAGTTATCGCCAACGTAACATGGCAGTCTAGATAAATAGGACGAATTCTGCCGTTGATTAGCTCCAAGCGGCCATCGCCTCTAGCCAGCTATGTGACACAAAAACCTGTGTCCATTATAACCTTCGAACAGGGGAGGTCAGCAGCTTCCCCTTGCTGAGACAAACAGACAGAAAAATGTGTTTTACCACCGTAAAAAAGTACCTGCACGTTGTATTTCAAGTTGCTAATAATAGCAGCAAACCTCCCTTAATTTGAACTTTCGGAAAAATAAAATCCCATGCATTCCTGTCTTTGATGAGTGTGTGCGTGTGTGCGTGCTTGCGTGTGTGTGTATATATGTCTATGTGTGTGTGTTTGTGTGCGTGCGTGCGAGCGTGTACGTGTGTGTGTGTGTGTGTGTGTGTGCCGTGCAAGTGCGTGTGTGTGTGTATGCGCGTGTGTTATGTATATGTATATATATATATATTATATATATATATATATATATATATATATAAAATGAGATAGGGGTTGAGAATTCAACCCACCATGGGATAATATATATCCAATATACTGCCAGATAGGTACCCAACAATTTAATTACATATTATATTTGAAATTTTTTACTTATATCTCTTTGTCTTTTTACTTTTACTATTACTGTATATTTTGAATGCCTTTACTCATATGTAATGGTGTATTAAAGTATTGATTGGGTATCATCGGATAGTTGATGTTTTATTGATTTAAGCATGTTTCTCCATTCTCTAATTTTGTAGTATATATATATATATATATATATATATATATATATATTATATATACATGCATACACACACACACACACACACACACACACATACACACACATATATATATATGTGTGTGTGTGTGTGAGTGTTTATTTATTTGTGGGAGGCTATAAATGATTGTGCGGAATATTGTTTTGTAAATTATTTCAGTTATGTGTAAAATGAATCTCCTAAACGCTTATCAGTGATGCGTTATCGTTTCGTCGGAGCAGAGGTCGGCATAGGAACGATAAAGACGAGTAACAAAGAGAGATGGATAGAGAGATAGAGGAATAAACAAATGCACAGAAGGAGAAGTGAAGGACAGAGAGGGAGAGTTGCAGATTTAGAAACATAGAGAGAGAGAAGAGAGAGAGAGAGGGGGGCGGAATGGCGATAAGATAATGTTAAATATTTTGCTAGTTTTATGGCAATATTTGATGAGTGTGATACAGGTGTTAAGTAGGTGGCCATTTTGTTGTCTGCCATCGTCTTCCGTCGCCTGCCGTCATCAACCGTCGTCTGCCGTCGCTTACCGTCGCCTGCCGTCATCAACCGTCGTCTGCCGTCGCTTACCGTCGCCTGCCGTCATCTACCGTCGTCTGCCGTCACTTACCGTCGCCTGCCGTCATCTACCGTCGTCTGCCGTCATCTACCGTCGTCTGCCGTCATATACCGTCGTCTGCCGTCATCTACCGTCATCTGCCGTCGCTTACCGTCGCCTGCCGTCATCTACCGTTGCCTGCCGTCATCTACCGTCGTCTGCCGTCGTCTACCGTCGCCTGCCGTCGTCTACCGTCACCGCTATCACGCCTCCGTCCTCGTTATTGTTTTCCCTTCTATTGTAGTTTAGTCCTAGTTGAGCCCTAATTGAGCTTACCTACGTTCAAAGTCTACCCTTCCGGCCATGGAGAACACGTCTTTTATTCTGACAGTGTATCAAAGCCTATATTGTTCAATATATTCTTTTCTAAAAATATTAAGTGTTATAAATTGCGCGACGATTTGGCTGTTGTTTCTAACAGATCGTCGTTTATATCGCGATTTCCTTGTTAGCTCGTTCAAATGTTGTTTCTTTTGAGTTGACAGGCGTTATTTTCTTCAAATGGTTGAACGTTGTGCTGAGGATGAAGAGGAGGCGCAAGCTGTAGTGTTTACCAAAGAGCCTGACCCTTAAAACAGAAAATTGTCAAATTATAAGAAACACAATTGGTTTTTATTATAAGAGGTTTCAAGGCGGCGAGCTGGCATAATCGTTAGCACGCCGGGCGAAATGCTTGAAGTATTTGCTCTGTCTTTACGTTCTGAGTTCAAATTCCGCCGAGGTCGACCTTGCTTTTCATCCTTTCGGGGTCGATAAATCAAGTACCAGTTGCATACTGGGGTCGATATAATCAACTGGCTCCCTCCCCAATCATTTCGGGCCTTATGCCTAGAGCAGAAAAGAAGATTATATCAGTGCCAAATTGGCGAGCTGGCAGAATCGTTAGCACGCCGGGCGAAATTCTTAGCGCTATTTCGTCTGCTGCTACGTTCTGAGTTCAAATTCCACCGAGGTTGGCTTTGCCTTTCATCCTTTCGGCGTCGATAAAATTAGCACCATTTACGCACTGGGGTCGATGTAATCGACTTAATCTCTTCGGCCAAAATTCGAGGCCTTGAGCTTCCAGTAGAAAGGATTATACGTCGTTTGGTTTGTGTGTGTGAATGCGTGTGTAACAGTGAGTTATTTAATGCTCAAATCGGCGTCAACAGCCCTGCCTTTTTTTGTATTTAGTGGATTTGAGGTTTCCTGATATTCAACCAATACCGGTTGTCGAGCGGTAGAGAGGAACAAACACACACATATATATATATATACACACATATATATAAGTTCACTATTGAAGTTACATTCAGAGAGGCGAGCTGGCAGAATAGTTTGCGCGCCGGAAAAAAAAATGCTTATTGGTGTCGTTCAACTTTTTGTTCTTTTTACATTCCGCAGGGGTCGACTTTGCCTTTCATCCTTTCGGGGTCAAGGAAATAAGTACCAGTTACGCACTGGGGGTCAATGTAATCGACTGGCCTTCTCCCCTACCCACCGAAATTGCAAGCCTTGTGCCCATAGTAGAAAGGATTACCATTACGGCTGCGATCTGGCAGAATCGTTAGCGTGTTAGGCAAGATGCTTACCGATATTTCGTCTGTCTTTACGATCTGAGTTCAAATTCCACTGAGGTCGACTTTGCTTTTCATCCTTTCGGAGTCGATAAAATAAGTACCAGTTGAATACTGTTGTAGATATAATCGACTAGTCCCCTCCCCCCAAATTTCAGGCCCTGTGCCTTTAGTAGAAAGGATTACAAAGGATACATTTTGGCAATCGACGCCAGTGAATACACACACCGGATAATGTAGTCCTAGGTACACTATTCGGGAACAAATGTCTGCGTGCTCACGATTGTATATCCATCTGACCGATCAGGGCTAACCTGGGGTTAAACAACAACAGCAATAGCAGTAAGAGCATGAGAAGCCTGAACTAACAAGTGTGCCTCAAGGCAGCCGCTTGACCTGCTAGAAAAATAAGGGAGCATAAAATCACCCTTTAAATCACATTCCACTGTCTAATAAACGTGAAGGCATTAGGCAAAAAAAAAAAAAAAAGAAACAGCAATAAAA
>NW_021833574.1:20000-22500 GCF_006345805.1 Octopus sinensis | reverse complement strand
GTAGAAGACACTTGCCCAAGGTGCCACGCAATAGGACTGAACCTGGAACCATGTGCAGGGGAAGCAAGCTTCTTACCACCACAGCCACTCCTACCAGCTCACTGCCTTCCTTTCAAATATAATCCTTTCTACAACTGCGCACGGCACTAAATTTGTGTGGAAGCGAGTTAGTCGATTATATCGACCCTGGGGATCAACTGGTACTTTATCAAATAGACTCCAGGGAGTACAGAAGGCAAAGTTGAACTCGACAGCAGCATTTGAATTCTTTTTATTATAGTCACAAGACCTGGAGTTGGTGAGGGGGGGGGGGACTGCCAGTCCATTACACCCATCTCACTGTTTAACTAGTACTTATTTTATCGACCCTGAAAGGATGAAAAGCAAAATTAGTCTTGGCATGTTTAAATGAGAAAAGATAAACCAGTAAACATTTTGCCCGACTAGTTACGGATTCTGCTAGCCCTCTGCCTGCCATTCAAATTTGACAAACACAATACGTTGTACACAGTCACCTTACTGCAAAACAGCGACATCTGTAACAAGTTCTCTTAAATATAGAACTGTATTTTCGAATTGGTACGAAGCCGACATTAGACTTCAATGGAGACATATAGAGAAACTCCATCAAAAACTAGCTCGTCTTTCAAACCATCTAAATTTCCTGCGTAGATGTAGAAACTCAAAGCTAATACCACCTGGCTTGAATATAATGACAGCAGTGGATTTACATAAAGCTAGAAGAGTAGCGGAAAGGGCAGGATATATCCTCGTCTGTGAGAAGATCCATTACAACCGTTGGGAAAAAAACATTAAGAGAAACATCTCTTAAATATAGAACTGTATTATCTAATCTGTAACAAGTCCTTTACAACAACCACTTCAATTATATAGCAACTTAAACAACAAGTATTCTACACATTCATGCTTCCATTGTCCAAGACTGTTGGAAGACGTACCGTTTTCCATTCCGTATTCTATCTATTTAACCCCACGCAGCTTTCTCCAACACCTCTATATAGACAACGGCATTGACTTTTAAGCCCTATGTGAGAAGGTATGACATGTCCCTCGTTGCTGACGACTCCCCAAACTATCAGAATCGCTGGAAACTTAGTACACATAACCGCTGGAAACTTTTTGGGGTTTCTGCATAATCCCATCTGTCGTTCCTTCAGGTTATCTTTTTGGTCCTGACCGAAGTTTTTCTCAAAGAAGCATTCCAGCCTCTTAACGTTTTAGCTTTGCACAGATCGAACGGTTCTTTCTTGTCACATCACAAACGAGACTTGTACAGGTTGTTCTCATGTACAGCTCTTCTGAGGGTACATTCTGAAACCCAGAATCCTTTGCAATGGCTTTGTTTGAACTTTCTGGTGGGTTTTATCGATTATTTCTTCGACTTTTTATACAGCTGGTATTAGGACCCTGTGCATGTTAGATCGCCATCAACAGCTTCCAGCTCCTTTCGAACCTTCACAACGAAGGATCAGGCAACTTTCAGGAAGCGAGCTATCTCTGTATCATTATGCTGTGCTTTTAAAGCAAATATAACTGTGTGTCGTTCTATTTGCTGACTCAACCTGGTGTTTGAGATTATTTATCTGAAAAGGAAGGAAAAAGAAAAATGTATTAGAAGAAGATAGAGCTCTTGAAAGAGGTATCCGTAAAAGAATGACTCAGCCTGTGTGTGTGCGTGTGCATACATATATATGTGTACAGAGAGAGAGAGAGAGAGAGAGAGAGAGACAGACAGACAGACAGACAGACAGAGAGAGAGAGGGGGGATAGTGTGTGAACAGGCAGAAAGTGCCGATCGAAACTAAAGCATGCTGTCTTTGTCCCGCTTCATTTACACAGACGCTCCCATGTCACACACGATTTCAGTGATGCCCTTCGGTCTCTGATTGGTCATTGAAATCCGGTCACGTGCGCAAGATACAAAAATAAATTATCTTTTCTTCTTTCAGTCATAACACTGCGACCATGCAGTGGGATTGAATCCAGAACCACATGGTTGGGAGGCAAAATTTTTACCACACAGCCACGCCGGCACCTATTTATAACAGACTTTTATCTTTTCTTTTTCTTGTTTCTGTCATTAGACTGCGGCGATGCTGGGGCACCGCACTGAAAAAATTTAGTCGAACGAGTCGACTCAAGTACTTATTTTTTCTAAGCCTGGTACTTATTCTATCGGTCTCTTGTGCCGAACTGTTAAGTCACATGTACAAAAAACACACCAACGCCGGTTGTCAAGTGGTGGTGGAGGAGAAATACAGGCATAGACAAACATACACACACACACACACATATGTGTATATATATATATATATATTATATATATATATATATTATATATATACCCGAGTAATCACATAGATGCAAAGCAAGGTGGAAAAAATAGTACTCGAATACCAGAGGTAGAGTAATATGCTTTAACAAAAAGCAGCAAAATTATCACAAAAACTGTTACTCAGAGTTTTACGTTCTCCATCGT
>NW_021833574.1:0-15000 GCF_006345805.1 Octopus sinensis | reverse complement strand
ATTATCCATTATAGGGCCTGCTTACAAGTGATGTCCGTGGATGGAATTCCTGGCCACTGGAATCCGACCTTACGTGAGAACCAAAAGAGCAGACATTCCAATCTAGTGAGATATGAATGGTAGCATGCGACGATGGTAAGAAGATGATAAAATTACCCATGTAGGCGTTCTACTACACCCATGGCCGAGTTTTCAAGTATAATATCACCTCAAGCCAATATATATGAGACTGGGCTCTACTCTTTGGTCATCGTCCCAGTTCCTATCCATCTAAAGGCTTAGATTGATCCACACCTGCAAGCTCTTTAATTAATCCCTTAATCTCATGACAGTTGACAAAGCTGTTGGTTGGTTAACAAGGACTTGCTATTTTAGGCTCTGAGCTGCACAGTCGTTGTCAAAAGGGGATCCTGTAACCACCGGATATTTCTTCTCTGTGGCACTACTAACTTCAAATTTTCTAAGTATCCTACACCAAGATGGTACTCTACATAAGCTGATACGGCAATCATATGTGCCAACTAAAGCGGGATATGCATCTCCATCCAACACCTTTTAGCTTTTACGGTAGTGGCTGGAGAACAGAACACTAAAGAGATGAGATCAGATATTCTTGACAAATGGTTTTCTATGGTGACCATTTATCACAACCATCCAGCTGATGCTGCTGTGCAATGCAGGGATCCAGTTTCTGAACATTAGATAGGAACCAACAGTGTGCAGCACATTCGTGAGTGTTTTCGATTTATTCAAGCTGATCAAATGAGGGGAATTACAACCGTGTTTCGTGGTCTGCTACCACAATAGCTCCTTTATAAGATCAAGTTAGCTCAAGACATCATCAGGAGGAACCACGTCCGGTTTCGGCCCCTACTCCTCTACCTTTCGCAGATGTCTTCAGCTCTGGTGTTGGGTGCATGTCTTCTTTCTTCTTTCTTCTGTTCCCTGGCCTCTTCGATGTAGCGCCAACGAGTATCAGCGGACGACTGACTGACTTGTCAATTTTTTTTCCCTTTAAACACCTGCTGCTAGGCTCCAGCTGGCAGCCTCAGCAAGTTGTCACGTGACACTGTCTCAACTTTAACTGACCAACTCCCGTTCCAATAACATCTACAGTCGACCCTCTCTACAATGAATCGAATGAAACAGAATTCTCCTGGATTTGGGTGTTTATCTGGGATGGCAAAGGTCTATACATTACCTCCGATACTATCTGCTACTTGCACTAACCTCTTCGCGGGTATCTTGTTTAAGATCTTTAGCTCTACGTGAAACTAAATTATACACCTTTATTTTTTCCACAACGTACTCTTTTTGCATTCTTTCTCGGCTGTTCTATCATTACCTCGATTCACACCACTGGGAAGTTTTCTGGTCTGCTGCCAGTTCTGCTAGACGTCTGATAGGAAAAACTATCCAGTCTTGAAGACTGACTGAGTCGAACATAGCGTCCATACCAATTCTTTTCTTTCACTCGGTTCCTTGACAGTACGCATCGAAGCCCGCTGTCAGTAAACTATTGCCGAAAATACACATGCCTGTTAGGAAAGTGACATAAATAGCCCCCTGCGGTCCGTCAAAACATATTTGAAAACAATGAACATGAAACCCCTTTGTTACCCGGGTCAATTGAATGGTTTTAGGGCCTTCTTGTCTTCGTCTCATTATGCCTTGACACATTCAACTTAGATCGAACAACGCATCATTTGTGCTCAGCGTAAAAAAATTTGGTCAAGTGCCAAGTACTTTCTGACAAATAGTTTCTTCAAAATTAGTTATTATCTACCACTCCTGTCTAATATATTATGTAGCTACTTCCTCACTCCACCCTACCACCACCGATTCTCTTTCAATGTTTCTTTTCCAAACCCCTCCCCCGCTACCATCTGTTCTTTATAATTGGCCCCGTCAATTCCTTGCTTAATTAGCTCTCTAAGCCCAATTTCGTCGTCTCGCCCACCGTGAACCAAGATTTCAGCTTTCTGCTTTACTTTCAGGGTTTAAACCGTCATCTCCCCCCTCCCTCTCTCTCTCTCTCTCTGTCTATCTATCTATCTCTCTCTCTTTCTCTTTCTCTCCCTCTCTCCTCCCTCTCTTCCTATTTTTTGTCGTTTTCATTCTCTCTTTCTCATTCATTCTCCCTTTCTCTCTCTCTTCTTCTCTCTCACTTTTCACTTTCTCTGCATCTCTCTCCTCCCTCTCCCTCTCTTCCTCTCTTTCTCTCTTTTTCTTTCTCTCCCTCTCTCCTCCCTCTCTTCCTATTTTTTGTCGTTTTCATTCTCTCTTTCTCATTCATTCTCCCTTTCTCGCTCTCTTCTTCTCTTTCACTTTTCACTTTCTCTGCATCTCTCTCCTCTCTCTCTCTCTCTCTCCCTCTCTTTTTTCTCTCTTTTTCTTATTCCTTTTTATCTCTGTGGCTCAGTCTCTCTCTCTCTCTCTCTCTCTCTCCCTTCTTCTCTCTCTTGCCCTTCTTATTTCTCTCTTCTTCTCTCTCTCTTTTCGCTTTCTCTCTCTCTCTCTCTCTCATTTTGTTTTCTTTTCTCTGTCTCTTTCTTATCGTCTCTCTTTACCTCTCTCTCTCTTCCATCCCGTAGACTTACTTCGTTAGTAAATGCTTTGAATTCTGACTGCTACCAAAACTTTGCACACCACCATTCTTGTGCTTGAGTAGATTCCTTATCTCTGTTCTACAGTGACTCGACTTGCTGGAAATAACCACCAAATGGCTTCACTAAATAACTTACTGTCTTAAACTGGGTCGATGTTTTAACCACTGACAGAGAGACGCGAATGGACAACACATTTAAACATAGGCGCGCTGGATTAGAACAAACCTGAGATTAAATCTCAACATCACCGCCACCACCACCACTACCACCACCACCACCGCCATTACCATCACCGCATCCGTCATAGCAACTACAAGCAACATCATGAATAAAACCTGTTACTAAAAAAGAACACTCCCGTTAGGAGTACTCCGTCGGTTACGACGAGGCGGGTCCCAGCTGATACGATCAACAGAACAACTTGCTCGTGAAATTAACGTGCAAGTGGTGAGCACTCCGCAGACTCGTGTACCCTTAACGTAGTTCTCAGGGAGATTCAGTGTGACACAGAGTGTGACAAGGCTGGCCCTTTGAAATACAGGTACAACTCACTTTTGCCAGCTGAGTGGACTGGAGCAATGAGAAATAAAGTGTCTTGCTCAAGGAAACAATGCATCGCCAGGAATCGAACTCACGACCTTACAATCGTGAGTCGAATACCCTAACCACTAAGCCACGCGCCTTCACACTTCAGTGAATATAGTCCTAGATACACTATGACTAGAATAGAAAATTAAATGTGTGTGATTATAAATGGAATATATTTGGTTCATAGAGCTCTGCCCGATCGAAGCTGAACTGAGGTTAAAAATCAACAACAGCGATAACAGAAACAAGCGCTAAGATACTCAGTGGAAGCTATATATTATCTTTTGATAGACACTTGTGATGCACTTCAACATGGCTGCATACCATTATTTAACTAATTTAATTATGGTATAACCCAAAGAGTTGAGAGATTCTATGTAACGCGTTGCATAATCTAATAAATATTGCACTCTCTACATGCCTACGTGTATGACGTTGGGTCACAAATTTTTGAATGAAACATTTGTTGTTATATGATAAAATCTGTTCATCTGTTTTATTAATTTGTGTTCACAGATATTTATTGTGAAACCCCCAGGTCAGACTTAAAAGAGCCGACCCAGCTCTTTTAGTATTCCGGTATTCTTTCCAGCCTTCACCATCCAGTATTTTGTCTGAGACATAGGATATTTTAACTGTAAGCTGACTAGTTGCCTTTACACCTACTTGTCTAAATTTTAAAAAAGTTTTCTCCGTAACAAAATACAATGAAAGTCATTCGAACGGATCCGAATATGCCCCAAACATATTCCAAGTGGAAATAACCTTGTGTTTATATTCACCACTGCTTAGCGTTTTCGTCGCGTATTTTATTTACGGTGAGTCACCGAATACCGCAACCAATCATTGAACGATGACGGAAATATCATAAGGAGGGACCTGTGTCTCTGGTCAGTTCGCAGCGTCTCTCTTTACGGTCTCTGCAGCCGAAGAGAATATAACAACTCCGAACTGCATGCATACTTTTAATTTTGCGTTTACTTGTTTCAGTCATTTGACTGCGGCCATGTTGGAGCACTGCCTTTAGTCGAAGAAATCAACACCCAGGTCTTATTCTTTATAAACCTAGCACTTGTTGTAAACATCTCTTTGACCGAAACACGACGTTACGGGGATGTAAACACACCAGCATCGGTTGTCAAACGATGGTGGGTGGGGGGAACACACACGAATATATACACAGATATTTATACGACGGGCTTCTTTCAGTTTCCATCTACAAAATCTACTCACAAGGATTTGGTCGACCCAAGGCTGTAGCAGAAGACACTTGCCTAAGGTGCCACGCAGTGAGACTGAACCAGGACCCATGTGGCTGGGAAGCAGGCTTCTTTATTCATTATATTGACCATAAAAGGCCTTACATAGAAGGGAAGCTGCGAGCTGGACATAGACATACTGTTATATGAAATGGCAAATGAAAATGATGATAAATGAGGGCAACGCCCGCCCATTGCTGCTTACCCGAGAACATTGGTCTTTTATATTCACGAGGCAACGAACCTCTTGCATTTTTCACAATTCAATAACAAAAATGAGACACTAAGCCTCTTACCTTTATTTTGAACTTTCATGCTCGACCAGGCTCCTCGCCTCATTCAAGCACCTGGACTTTTTTATTGCCCACAAGGGGCTAAACGTAGAGGGGACAAACAAGGACAGACAGAGGGATTAAATCGATTATATCGACCCCAGTGCGTAACTGGTACTTAATTTATCGACCCCGAAAGGATGAAAGGCAAAGTCGACCTCGGCTGAATTTGAACTCAGAACGTAGCGGCAGACGAAATACGGCTAAGCATTTCGCCCGGCGTGCTAACATTTCTGCCAGCTCACCTGTTAAAGTCGGGCCGCTTTAAGAAGCAAGCTTCTTATCACACGGCTACGCCTCTCACAGAGTCTGGTTAGGAGAAACCTTGAGCTGCCGCTGTGTGTCTACAGCGAGAACATTTCTTCACCATAAAATACAGTGAATAGCTTCCTTACCATTTCGAATATACCTCAAGCATATTTAAACTGGAGACACGTTTGCATTTAAGCTGTGTTATACAATGGTTTTCCATAGGAACGGACTATGGATTCGAGTGTTATTGTGCGAAAGGTCTTCAGGTGTGATATCCGTAGTTATTGGCGTCGTTGCCATGTATGTTGTTGTTGTTATTGTTGTATATATTGCGCATCAGCTCAGTTTCTGATCCCGGAAGCCCATGCTACGTGAGATTTCATCCGAATGTTGGGTGAAGCGGCTAAATATATCTTGTTTCACCCACTTTTGACTTGTTTCAGTGATTAGACAGCTACCAAGCAGCGGCACCGCTGAACATATATATATATATTAGAAGGTTTGGAGGTGACACACCCACACACTCTCTCTCTCTCACTTTCTCCCCATTCCTCACCCTCTTTTACTATCCTATATCTCTCTCCACCCCTACACACTCAATAATACTATAAAAAGAGACGAATTCTCTCAAACAAATTCAAATCTGAAGAATCTGCAAGAGTAGATGCAAGCGATATATATGATTTATAAAAACATGTGACATATTAATAAAAATCTGTAAATGTACAACCATCCTGATTTCTGAGTAACTAATGTATGTATACATATATATTCAAAGGCCTGATACTAACCCTATCGTTCTCTTTTGCTGAAATGTTAAGCTACAAAAAAGTAAACACCGGTTGTCAAGTAGTGATGGAAGCGAAGTGAAACACTAAGACACATACATATAGACGACGGTTTTCTTTCAGTTTCCGTCTAATAAATCTACTCGGAATATTTTAGTCGGCCCCAAACACCACAGAAGACATTTGCCCAACGTGTTACACAGTGGGGTTGAACCCGGAACCATATGTTTGAGAAGCAAATTGTTTATCGCACAGCAACGCTCACGTCCATAAAGTATAAAATTATATATTTTTATTTTTTTTATTTTCAATTTTTTTATTGCCCACAAAGGGCTAAACAGAGAGGGGACAAACAGGGACAGACAAACGGATTAAGTCGATTATATCAACCCCCGTGCCTAACTGGTACTTAATTTATCGACCCCGAAAGGATGAAAGGCAAAGTTTACCTCGGCGGAATTTGAACTCAGAAAGTAGCAGCAGACGAAATACCTATTTCTTTACTACCCACAAGGGGCTAAACATAGGGAGGGGACAAACAAGGACAGACAAACGGATTAAGTCGATTACTTATTTAATCGACCCTGAAAGGATGAAAGGTAAAGTTGACCTCGGTGGAATTTGAACTCAGAACGTAGGGGCAGACGAAATACTGCTAAGCGTTTCACCCGGCGTGCTAACGTTTCTGCCAGCTCGCCGCCTTTTCTAAATTGATATATTTGGCTCTGGCAAAGAGGGAGAAAAAGCAAGAGAGAAAGAAAGTGAGTGAGTGAGAGAGAGAGGGAAAGGAGTAGAGAGAGACTCAGGCAGAGAGACAGGCAGACAGGCACGCAGGCAAAGAGACAGCACTCTGTTCGTTTCGTATCAGACTTTTGCCAGCTGACATTATTAATGTAAAGTTAATATGTTGTGCAGTGAGACGAACTACAAAATCAGGGTTCAAATAAGGCCAGAAATACTGAACTTAATAACTTAACATCATTGACGTACTCTCTCTCTCTCTCTCTCTCTCTCCTCTCTCTCTCTCTCTCTCACCCTCTCTCTCTCTCCCTGTCTCCTTCTCTCTCTCTCTATTTTTCTCTAAATATATATATGTATGTGCGCATACATTATATGTGTGTACATGTACCTAATACGTGTACATACATACGAACATACTCACTCACACACACACACGCACACACGCACACACACACACACACACGTATACTCACAGAGAGAAGTGACAGAGAGGGAGAGAGAGAGGGAGAGAGAGAAAAGCAGGAAGAGAGTGTGTGCACGATTAATAAAAGGACGTGTGTTCCTATATATTTGCGCGTGTATCTCTCCCCTTTAACGGTAAGACAACATATATATATCTATCGCCATGTTGGACCACTGAACTCAACAGGTTATTTTTCATTGTGTTTCCATTTATTTCCTCTTATTCGTTCCTGTCGAAGAGCGTTGGCTCGAAACGTAAAAGACTTTTCCATTTTTCCCGAGCGTCAAACTAATACACTTCTTTGTTATCCCTACACTTGCCTTCGTCTTTGTTTCTCTATAAATTTGGACTATATACATCTATCTATCTATCTATCTATCTATCTATCTATCTATCTATCTATCTATCTATCTATCTATCTATCTATCTATCTATCTATCTATCTATCTCTCTCTCTCTCTCTCTCTCTCTCTATCTATCTATCTATCTATCAATCTATCTATCTATCTACCTAGTTTGGAATTCAATGGCTCACAGCTATATAACTCATTACCAAAACATCTAAGGGCTTTCCATGGGGTGGGGGTAGATGTTTTCTTGAAACAACTTGACCTATTGCTATCCAAGAACCCAGATGAACCAATATCAAGACAGGAGACTCAAAAGAAGGTAGGGGTATCGAACTCCCTCCTTCACCAAAAGCTAATCTCATAGAATTGGCCAATTAAAAAGGTTATTACACTGGCCACAGCCTCAGGGCTGAAACATATACGTACATGTGTGTGTGTGTGTGTGTGTGTGTGTGTGTGTGTGTGTGTGTGTGTGTGTGTACACCGTGTACCTGTAATTGGCAATGTCAATTTAATGGAGGGGATGAGCTTAATGTACAACACAGACATTTCATCACTAGAAACGAATGATCTGCGAAACAAATTGCAGAATCGTCTTTATCGAACTACGCCATTAAATTCAAACGCCATTACATTCAACAACAACAACAACAATAACAACAACTGCTGCTGCTACTACTACTACTACTACTACTACTACTACTACTACTACTGCTGCTGCTGCTAGTTGGTTATAGTTGTGGTAGTGAAAAGGATTGTTATCATTGCCATACTGCTACTGATATAGGTCCCATTTGTTATTATTTCTGCTGCTGCTGTTGCTGATCCTTCCCCTACTGCTATGGCTGCTGCAAATGCTGCTGGTGCTGTTTAATTATGTCCCCCCCCACTCGCCCACCCCGTTCTTCGACTTTGATTTCGTCTCCTTTGAAGTTTCCAATCGTTTTGCTTCGTTCGTCGGATTGCGTTAGATTCAGATTGTTTTCTTGCTGTTGTTATTTAAATTGGTTTTTAATAATGAACTAGTTTTAATAATTAATTACCACGTTGACATTCTGACATGGCGATTAACACAAGTTTTCACCTCAGAGGCATTACATTGAACATTATTGGGTTTATACATACATACATACATACATACATACACACTCACACACACACACACATATATATAAAGAATCCAGCATCGGTTGTCTAGCAGTGGTGACACACACAGAGATAAAGTCGCATGCACACATATATATATATACACACACACACACACATGCATATATGTATACACACAGGAACAAGATAGACTTTTTTCAGTTTCCGTCTACCACATCTACTCACAAGTCTTTGGTCGGCCCACGATATACTAACAAATACTTATCTAAAGTGTCACGCAGCAGAAGTGAACCGGAAACCATGTAGCTGGGATGCAAAGTTCACGCCACTCAGCCATCCTTCCTGCTCTCTACGATCTCAGTTCAGACTGATACCAGTAATTAACCATGCTTAATTTCATTGATCCTAAAGCAACAATAGCCAAAAATTAACTTCGGTAGAAAATACGCTCAGAACATAAGAGCTGCTAAGGCAGCGAGCTGGGAGAAACGTTAGCACGCCGGGCGAAATGCTTAGAAGTATTTCGTCTGTCTTTACGTTCTGAGTTCAAATTCCGCAGAGGTCGACTTTGCCTTTCATCCTTTCGGGGTCGATTAAATACGTACCAGTTACGCATTGAGGTCGATATAATCGACTTAATCCATTTGTCCGTTGTTGTTTGTCCCCTCTGTGTGTTGCCCTTTGTGGGCAATAAAGAAATAAGAACATAAGATCTGCAACTAAAATATTGGTTTCAAATTTTGGCACAAAGCCAGCAATTCCAGGTCAGCGTATATGTCGATGACATCGACCCCAGCGTTCAACTGGTACTTATTTTATCGACCTAGAAAGGATCAAATACAAAGTGGACCTAGGTGAACTTGAACTCAGAACATAAAGGCGGATGATATACCGCTAAGCATTTTGTCCGGCGTGCTATCGATTCTGCCAGCTCACCGCCTTAGACATAACTACATCTTGCAATGTGCTTTATCGAAGGGTTCTCTCAGTCTATAAGTTTTAGAGATAGTATCTAATCAAATGATTCTACCCCAGAATTTAACTGGTACTTCATTTATTAACTCCGGAAAGATAATAGGTGATGTTGACCTTACTGAGATTTGAACTTGAGTAAAAGGAATTAACAGCATAGAGAAAGAAATTTAGTTTGTATTTTTCTCAACATCATAACATGATGAACCTGTGAACGCGCGTGGCTTAGTGGTTAGTCTTAGTGGATTGTAAGGAATTATTGCTTTACATGTGCAGGTGTTGAGTAAAGGACCAGGCTAAATGATGACGTTTCATCCTATATATATATATATATATATATATATATACATACTTACATATAGGAGACCAAAGTGTACATACGCCATACACACACACACACATATATATATATATATGTATATGTATGTATGTATGTATGTATGCATATATATATACGTATGTATGTACGCATGTATGGATTTATGCAACTGAGGATTGCCCTGCATTTAAATTGATTTAATGGTTGCATTGTTCAATTAAATGGAGTCGCTTGAAACAATCGTACTGCATTACCTCTGGATATCTTGTTGCTTATTT
Source organism: Octopus sinensis (assembly GCF_006345805.1). Lineage (NCBI taxonomy): Eukaryota > Metazoa > Mollusca > Cephalopoda > Octopoda > Octopodidae > Octopus > Octopus sinensis. Next base: position 4,942 of record NW_021833574.1, on the reverse strand, counting down.
TGATTTATATATATATATCACTTTGACCGACCAGTCCGTCAGGCGTCCATTTGACACCGCTGGTCACAGCACGCTGTCCACTCCTCTCTGGATCGCGCCTTTCTCATCCACGTGATCCCAATCGTCCTCTTGAAACCGTCACTCCACCGTCGTGGAGGTCTTCCGGGTGGTCTTTTCCGCTCACGCGGGTACCACTCAACAACTGTTGCGTCCACCGATTATCGGTGAGCCGGGTGACGTGTCCAGCCCATCTATACTTGCTGCGAGTATACTCTGCGATGACATCTCTCACGCCGGACTTCTTTCTGATGATGTTGCTATTTATGTGCCCTCTCAATGAGATACCAAGCATTGACCTTTCCATGGCTCTTTGAGCCGTTACCAGTCTTTGCTCTTCTCTCTTTGTGTAGCCCATGTTTCACTATCATATACATTGCAGGCAGAACTGCATATATATATATATATATATATTATATATAATATATATATATATATATATAATATATATATATATTAAATGAATAAATGGAAGAATGGAGTCGAACGAAGATTTTAACAAAATTCCTTTACTTTCAACATATGTTTCTAAGACTGCATATTCTTAATTCCGAAGGAATAAAGGGCGCATTATACACAAATTACCACACAAGAATACGGGGTTTCTACCCTTGGCATGTAGCTACAACCATGTTTTCTAACGTGATTTTGCTACCCAGGTATCGATTAACCGAATTATCAATACCAGGATAATTCATTCACTTACTTGTATATATATATATATATATATATATATCACCGTGACCGACCAGGCCAACGGAAGAAAGAGTGAGAGAAAGTTGTGGCGAAAGAGTACAGCAGGGATCACCACCATCCCCTACCAGAGCCTCGTGGAGCTTTAGGTGTTTTCGCTCAATAAACACTCACAACGCCCGGTCTGGGAATCGAAACCGCGATCCTACGACCGCGAGTCCGCTGGCCTAACCACTAGGCCATTGCGCCTCCACACACACACACACACACACACACACACACACACATAATATTATATATATTATGTATGTATATATATATATATATTATATATATATATATATATATATATATATATACACACTGATGAGCGTTATATGCCATTGTTATGATGCTCTGTGCACAAAAATATTTACCTCTCATCGGCTTAGTGGCCATTAAACTCAGAAGAAGATCCAATCAGCAACTCAACAGAAGATCGTTGAAAACAGAGGATTGAAGTTCTATTTGTCTTATATTTTGCGTTCGAATTGAACTCGCCTCTACTTTCAAATGCGTCGTCCCCGCCAGCTTTGTCTCTTTCAGCCAAATTGCAAACACACATCACATTGTATCGGTTAATTTTCGAGGTAGTCACGACCTCGCACTTCTGCGCATTTAGGCCTGTGTAGATTCGATTTCCGATATAGTCGTTTCCATGACTCCTACATGTACCAGCGCAATGTATTGATTTCTTTTTGTTATTTGTTTTTCTTTCCTTTGTTGTTGTTGTTGTCTGGAGACAATTGTTTAATCACCTCTCTCTCTCTCTACCTCACTCACTCTCTTTCTTTACATCTTTTTTTCTTCATTTTTAAATTAAATTCCTGGTTGACCTGACCTCACTCGTGAACGCCACCAGGAAGTTCAAGTAATTAATCTTGTGAATCGCAGTTGTGGTTTTATTTTATTTTATTCTCTTCTAATTTATTTTTGTTCAAGAAAGGTCATGGACAAATTTTACTCTTCTACGTCTGTCCTCTTCTATTACACTTTGTCATTTACTCCAAAGACTTTCTACCGGAACAAAACATCAACTTCAATATTTATTTCTGTGTTTCACTAATTTTCAAATAAAATAATAATAATTTTTTTTTTTTTAGCTTTAATTTTGAGTTTCGAAATGAAAACCTTGTCATTATTTACAACTGTTAAGGCGGCGAGCTGGCAGAATCGTTAGCACGCCGGGCGAAATGCGTAGCCGTATTTCGTCTGCCGTTACGTTCTCAGTTCAAATTCCGCCGAGGTCAGCTTTGCCATTCATCCTTTCGGGGTCGATTAAATACGTACCAGTTACGCACTGAGGCCGATGTAATCGACTTAATCCCTTTGACTGTTAGCATGCTGGACGTAATGCTGAGCGGTATCTTGCCCGTCGCTACATTTTGAGTTCAAATTTCGCCGAGATCGACTTTGCCTTGCATCCCTCTCGAGGCCGATAAATTAAGTACCAGTTACGCACTGAGATCGATCTAATCGATTGGGACCCTCCCCCAAATGTCAGGCCTTTCAGTGGAAAGGATTATTAACATCTTTAAGGCGACGAGCTGGCAGAATCGTTAGCATGCCGAGCGAATTGCTTAGCGGCATTTCGTCTGTATCAACGTTCTGAGTTCAAATTCCGCCAAGGTAAAGTTTCATCCTCTCAGGGTCGTTAGAATAAGTATGAGTTGAGCATTGGAGTCGATGTAATCAACTTATCCATTTTCACGAAATTGCTGGACTTGTATCAAACATTTGAAATCCTTATTAACCCATTTTTATACAGGTTAACCCTGTCGAAATTTTGGAAATAGTTAATATGCGGAAGCGTCTAGTTAACCATTATTGCAGTAAATAAACCAAATACACTGTCCTCAAACGAGGACAGTGGGTAATATGGGTTACCATCTCTGAGGTGCCGAGCTGGTAGAATCGGTATTAAGTCGAACAAAATTCTTAGTAGCATTTCTTCCGGAGAATACACACACAGATGTGTATATACATATACATACACACACACACACACACACACACACACACACACACATATATATATATATATATATATATATATTATATATATTTGTATATACATACATATATACATAAAAACTGGTGTACGTACGTACGGAGGTTTCAAATAGTGAAAGTTTAATAAACAAAACGGCAGTGCCCCAACATGGCCGCAGCTCTAGAGCTGCAACTAGTAACAAAAAAATAGAGGAATACATACCTAAAGGCTTCTTTCAGTTTCCGTCTACCAAATCTACTCACATGGGTTTGGTCGGCCCGGAATTATAGTAGAAGATACTTGCCCAAAATGTCAGGCAGTGGGACTGAACTTGGAACCATGTGGCTGGAAGTTAATCTTCTTGTCACAGAGCCACGCTTATGAGTTGTTGTATTTCCGTTTCTACTTCTACATTTTAATCCTCTCATCATCATCATCATCATCATCGCATCCTGCTCCTCCTCACTTCTTTATCAATATGGCAGCCAGTATGAAATGGCGAAGGTCAGATAGTACATCTGTAGCAGCTGACACTGTTTCATGGAGGTTTTGAAATAACCCGCGTTCGCCAGTGCAGAAGAAATTACGCTGAGATTGTGGGTCACCTGCAAAGATACCCCGACTCTGAACAAAGGATAGGAATCTCTCTTTTATTTGGTACATCTTATTGCACCACAACGCTCAGGCTATGCGTCACGGCAGTCTCCGCACCTTGATATAAGATAAGCCACATGGCGCTCATAGATTTCTAAGGACCTCACATTCTTCGTTGGTGATGCTTCAACTTGATATATCAGCGAGGTATATTTAGAGCGTGTTTTCCTGTCTTTATTATCAATAGTTATACGCACACACGCGTGCGCGCGCACACACACACACATACACACACACAAACACACACACACACACACACAAACACACACACACGTACACACACATATATCTATATATCTATAGTCCTATTATTTGCCTTTGTATTTCTGTCACATTTCTCCGTTTTTTGCCCGTCCTTGATTTCGTATACATGCATTGCTTTCTTCCAAGGAATCTAGCGCACTTAGCTTAGTTTTCCCTTGGGGCTGGACGGATTTGAGCAATCTCGAGTATAACCAGCCGAAATTGCAAAGATAATCTGGAACTCGACTGAGGAAAATAAACTCCAAATGACCCGTCCTTGTTTTTTCTTGTCCCTTTTTTGTACCGTCTGTCTAGATGTTTTTTGTTCTTCTCCCATATTTTATATTCCTTTATATTCCTTTATATAATATATATATATATATAATATATATATTATATATTATATATATATATATAATATAATATATAATATAATATAGGCGCAGAGTCGCTGTGTGGTAAGTAGCTTGTTTACCAACCACATGGTTCCGGGTTCAGTCCCACTGCGTGGCAACTTGGGCAAGTGTCTTCTACTATAGCCTCGGGCGACGACAAGCCTTGTGAGTGGATTTGGTAGACGGAAACTGAAAGAAGCCTGTCGTATATATGTATTATATATATATATATATATATATATATATAAGTGTGTGTGTATATCTTCGTGTGTCTGTGTTTGTTCCCCTAGCATTGCTTGACAACCGATGCTGGTGTGTTTCCGTCCCCGTCACTTAGCGGTTCGGCAAAAGAGACCGATAGAATAAGTACTGGGCTTACAAAGAAAAAGTGCCGGGGTCGATTTGCTCGACTAAAGGCGGTGCTCCAGCATGGCCGCAGTCAAATGACTGAAACAAGTAAAAGAGTAAAAGAAATAAAAGAAGAATATATGCGTATCATTCGCCATGGACCGCTGAACTATACACGTTTTTCTTTAAAATTCTCGCTCTATTTATTTCCTCTTATTCTGCTAAAGAGCGTAGCCTCGAAACGTAAAAGACATTTTCATTTTTCCCGAGCGTCAAACTAATAAACTTGCTTGTTGTTCATACACCTGTCTTCGTATTTTGTTTTATGTTCTATAAATTTCAACTATATATATGTACACATATATATATATATAAATAAATATAAATATATATATAATATATTATATATATATATATATATATATATATATATATATATATATATTTGTTGTGTGCAATATGACCATTCCGAAATATAACAATATATATATATATATATTATATATATATATATATATAT
>NW_021833573.1:17500-28480 GCF_006345805.1 Octopus sinensis | reverse complement strand
GCCATGTACTCTGGCTCAAGAAACCTGTCATTTTAAAATAAATTATTGCACTATTTTTCATATTGCGTGCGTTTTTTTCCGTGTTGTTTTATCCCCTTTTGTTTGTATGTATTAATAAGTGTGCCTATACGCATATATGCGTTCGAGTGTGTGTGTGTGTGTGTGCGTGTGTGTATGTATGTGTGTGTGCGTGTTTGTATGTGTGTGTTTGCGTGCGTGTGTATGTGTGTGTGTGTATGTGTGTGTGTGTTTATATGTATGGAAAAAATATCTTATCGAATTTAATGAAACTTCTAAAAATACCAAATAATTTAAAGTCTGAAATTTTCATCACAATATGAAGCTTTATATTATTATTTTGTGGAAATATTCGAAGTTTAAAGTTTTCAAATCATTATTTCTTTTGTTCCTTTCTAAAAAAAAATATAATTAAAATTACACACGCTGACACAGACTCTCAGACAATATATGCACATTCACACACAGAGACATATATATATACATACATACATACATACATACATACATACATACATCATATATATATATATATATAGATATATATGTATGTATATGTATGTATATATATATGTGTGTGTGTGTATGTATACTGAAACTTTTTCGAATTAATACAGACGTTTTAATTTTAACAACAATATATAATTTAGAATGCTTAAAAAATTATGTTGCCAAATATATTTATTGCAAAAATATTAAATGCTATATCATATATATAATATATATAATATATATATATATATATGTGTGTGTGCGCTGGTGTGTGTGCGCGCACACGCGTGGTTTTCTGTGTGTATGTCTGTGTACAAACAGACGCTATTATTATTATTATTATTATTGAATGGGAGAGCAGAACATGCCATCAAAGTGACACTGGGTAAAATATTCGAAGCCCAGTATACCCATCATGACTACCTGTCTGATAAGGGTACACCAGGCACATGCATCACAACCATAAGTGCGCGACATGGTGATCTCATATCAAGATAAACAGCACATGACCTTGCAGGTGGGGCCCAGTTAGAATTTTCTTCAGGTCGAGTAACCCATCCCACTCGAAAGGTCCCTGAATAAGGGTTGTTTAAAGATGTTGAACGAAACACCCATGTTTCCAGAGGTGAATTATTCAAACCCCAAAGAATCCCTCTCAACACACGGCTATGATGCTCCCCCACTACTTCTGCTCGTGTATTATTATTATTATTATTATTATTATTGTGATGGCGAATAGCTTAGTGGTCAAGATATTGCACTCGCGATCGCGAGATTTTAGTTCAAGACCGGAGGTGTTGCGTTATGTTGTTGAGCAAAACACTTCATCGCGCGTTGCCCCTGCGATCACTTCGACACCTAACGCCAGGTACACTGTACACCTTTTTCAGTCAATATCATTTTGGTGGGGAGTTTGAGGTAGTAATGCGAAGCACGAACATTTGATCACTACAAACAAATCATTTGTGCGAGTCATTCGGCAAAAGCTGAACGCCCACGCGCCGTCTACGACGGAAGAATCCGTCATCCTCATCAGCTCTCATTTAGATGTATAGTGTTAAGAAGCACGAAAAATATCATTAGGAGACTACAGACACCTACCAGGGGTTGCAAAATACCTAGATCACCTGATTTTACCGGACACGCGCTTCATCTCTGGCAGGTGTCCACTCATCGCATGCCGGCCATATCCTACTGCGAACGTTAGATCGCAAAACAGTGTGGAGGCGCAATGGCCCAGTGGTTAGGGCAGCGGACTCGCGGTCGTAAGAGCGCGGTTTCGATTCCCAGACCGGGCGTTGTGAGTGTTTATTGAGCGAAAACACCTAAAAAGCTCCACGAGGCTCCGGCAGGGGATGGTGGTGATCCCTGCTGTACTCTTTCACCACAACTTTCTCTCTCTCTTACTTCCTGTTTCTGTTGTACCTGTATTTCAAAGGGCCGGCCTTGTCACTCTCTGTGTCATGCTGAATATCCCCGAGAACTACGTTAAGGGTACACGTGTCTGTGGAGTGCTCAGCCACTTACACATTAATTTCACGAGCAGGCTGTTCCGTTGATCGGATCAACCGGAACCCTCGTCGTCGGAACCGACGGAGTGCTTCCATCGCAAAACAGTGACTTTTTAGTTTTTGACGATTCAAATAACTGGCAGGCTCTTTAAAAATTTAATATTCGCCACGGAAGTGGCATTACCGCGGTATTCTCCTTGAAATATCATAGCATATCGTATAGACGATTCCAGGACACCTGCTATTGACGAAGTCCATGTACAATGAAATCACACGATCTAGCAATTACGCCACTCATACTAGACGAGTTTTGTCTGCTATATCTGTGCTTCTCAGCACTATACTTTTACATAATAGGATCTCTCAAGATAAATACCGTAGCAACATGGCGTTCTAACAATACAACCAGGATAAATACAAATATATATGTATAACTAATTTGTAAAATATTAGTTTAGAACAGCAGCTGTCGATTTCATGTGTTGTTGTCTAAAATCCTTTTTGCTAGAAAGAATAACTCTCAATCATGTGTCTTCCATTACATCATAGGCATCGTACTAAAATAAGTATTTGCTCGAGCCATACTGATTAACAATCGATTAATAATTCCGATTTACTTCCGTAATTATTACACATCAACATGAAACCAGACGCCCAACTACCGCCTGTTCTGATACCATTCGATAAGTCCGAAACAAGCTTCTGATGGAAAGTTGGCTGGCTATTTATGAAGAGCTAAATATCATACGACTTATACGTAATAATGCCTATGAAATTGTCCGCAACGAATTTTGCTGTGATTAACGTAATATCAAAGACAAGGTAATTTACGGTTCTACTTCAAACCTGCACAATAGTGCCCAGATAACAACGTCTAGAAATTAACATGGAATTAATTTCTACGATAACAGGACGAATTTATATAAATGTATTGCGGTTAATTAATGAATTCTGCTGCTGTTCGTCTTTGGAGCAGACACAGATTGCTCATGGTTAAACTGCTAATAACGACAGCTTAATTTATATATCGAGTTAATTTATATATTCGGGTTTACACGACTAAACTCTAATGCATGTATTGAGTTCGCCATACTTCCGTTTGCTTCTCGACGCAATTGCGTACAATTGCGACTGCACGGAAACCATGTCCAGTGATGCACGTGCGACTCATTATGTTGGTAAATAGTAGGTCAGTCTGGTGTGTGTGCATTGTTTGGTGTCGAGAAGCAAACGGAAGCATGGCGAACTCAATACATGCGTTAGAGTTTATTTGTATAAACCCGAGTTTTTACTTTTATTACTAATCAAATTTTTCCTCGAAACCATCGGAAGATTTGTGGGGCGGGGAATAGCAGTATGTATGCCTGGATATACAAAGAATATTTTACAGTGATATATAGATGCACATACACAGATACATTCAAACATATATATGTATGCACACACACATACACACACGGTCATACACATATCTGTGTGTGGATGTATATATATAATATATAATAATATATATATTATATATAATATATTATATATATATAAAAAAGTACTAGCAGGTGTGCGTGTGGTATGTATGCGTGTATATTATTTATTTATCTATTATTTACCTATACATCAATATATATACACACACACACACACACACATGGAAGTCTATATATAAACGTGGTGAAGAAGAGGAGGAGGAAGATGATGATGATGATGATGATGATGAAGAAGAGGAGGAAGAAGAAGAAGGAGAAGAAAAAGAAGAAGAAGAAGAAGAAAGGAGAAGAAGAAGAAGAAGAAGAAGAAGAAGAAGAAGAAGAAGAAGAAGAAGAAGAAGAAGAAGAAGAAGAAGAAGAAGAAGAAGAAGAAGAAGAAGAAGAAGAAGAAGAAGAAGAAGAAGAAGAAGAATCTGGATCATTATCTTATGTCAGGGTCTAACGCCATATATATCGCCCGAAAAAATATTAAAAAGAAAGAAAAAAAGCGTCACTTCTCACTGTCTATCTTCAGCATGTATCTCTATATTTAGATTTTTGCACATTATTTACAGCATCTTCCTCAGGCATCCAATTTCCTACAATATTTCCCAACACTAAACTGCATGAACACAAAAGCTACCGCTACCTCCACTACCAACTTTCCCGCCACCCGCTCCTACTACCATCGACACATCTATAGAAAATAGCGAGCGATATTTAACATCACGTTCAATTACTAAGCTCAGCGCTAATAAATTTACTGGTGCCTCATAAAAACAGATTATCATAATTATGGTTAAATTTGAAAATATGTTAACCTGAAGCTAACGAGGGAGAAACAAAATCAATATTATACAACATTCTTTTATTGACAGTAATTACAGAATACGTTCAAGTAATTAACGCAATTTCGCGTGTGTGTATGAGAGAGAGAGGGGGGAGAAAGAGATAGTGTGTGTGTGTATGTGTATGTGTATGTGCTCGTTGTGTTATATGTGTGTGTAAGTTGGCGAGCTGGTAGAATTGTTAGCACGCCGGCCAAATTGCTTAGAAGCATTTCGCCCGTTTTACGTTCTGAGTTCAAATTCCCCCAACGTCAACTTTTGTCTTTCATCCGTTCGGGGTCGACAACAGAAGTAACAGTTGGACTCTGGGATCGATGTAATCGACTTAGCCCCTTACCGACAATATCTGGCCTTGTGCCAACATGTGAAACCAATGTGTTATGTATGAACGCGGGAGTGAAGAGATGGCATAAGGTAGCGAGCTGGCGAAATCGTTTGCGTGCTGGGAAAAATGCTTAGCGATATTTCGTCCGTCTTGACTTTCTGATTTCAAATCAGCCGAGGTTGACTTCGCCTTTCGGAATCAATAAAATGAGTACCAGTTGAGTATTGGGGTTGAACTAATAGACTTACTCACCAACTCCAAAATTGATGGTCTTGTGCCAAAATTTGAAACCAGCGTGTTTTGTGTGTGTGCCTGTATGTGTGTGTGTGTGTGTGTGTGTGTGTGTGTGTGTGTGTGTGTGTGGTGGTGTGTGTGTGTGCATGTATGTGTAAGGTAATGATGTGGCATATAAACTGGGCTGCGAGTATTCAGTTTCAGACCTACATACGACGAATATTATTTCCCTTATTCTATGCTTGATAAGTTATCAGCTTGTGAAGTCATATTTCTGGATTATATCTGAAGGATTCTCGGTTCTCAATGTGCCTCGTAGCACTTGAGGCGACAGCGAGATTATTCCATCTTCTAAGGCAGTGAGCTGGCAGAAATGTTAGCCCGCCGGGCGAAATGCTTAACGGTATTTCGTCTGCCGCTCCGTTCTGAGTTCAAATTCCGCCGAGGTCGACTTTGCCTTTCATCCTTTGAGGGTCGATTAAATAAGTACCAGCTACGCACTGAGGTCGATATAATCGACTTAATCCGTTTGTCTGTCCTTGTTTGTCCCCTCTGTATTTAGCACCTTGTGGGTAGTAAAGAAATAAGAAACGTTAGCACGCCGGGCGAAATGCTTAGCTGTATTTCGTCTGTCTTTACGTTCCGAGTTCAAATCCGCCGAGGTCGACTTTGCCTTTCATCCATTCGGGATCGATAAACTAAGTACTAGTTGCCTACTGGGGTCGATCTAATCGACGCTCCCCTCCCCAAACATTTCGGGCCTTGTGCCTAGACCAGAAAAGACCATTCCAGCTTCTAACAGTGAAAGCCTCCTTGACAGCTTGTTCTTTTGTTGACTCTCTGCTTTTAAGACCTTCTTTTGCTGTTCTCCGCCACGCTTCTTTTGGTCGGTTACGACTTGTTAAAATTGCTGTGTGTGACGCTAAGTAGTTTGTTCGGAATGCTAACGATTAAATAACTCGCCGCCTTACCACAATTCATCATTATAGATGAATTGTGGTAATGCTTTCTAACATAGGCACAAGACCTGGAATTTTCGGGAAGTGGGCTGGTCAATTACATGGAACCGAGTGCTCGACTGGTACTTATTTCATCGACCCCTGTGCACCGAAATGATGAATTTGAGCTCAAAACGTAAAGACGGACGAAATTATGCTAAGCATTTGGTCCAGCGTGCTAAAGATTCTTTCAGCTCACCGCCTTACAACAATTCATCGATAATAATCCTTTCTAATATTGACACAAGGCCTGAAATGTTGGGGCAGTAGGCTAGTCGATTATATCTCCCGTTACTTATTTGGTTAACCCCTGTGCTCGGTGGTACTTCATCGATCTGGAAAGGGTGAAAGACAAAGTTGACATCAGTGGAATTTGAACTCGGAACGTCAAAATGACGCTAAGCAATTTGACCGGTGTTCTAATGATTTTGCCAGTTCGTCGCCTTATCACATTTCATATATAATAATATTATTCATCCTGATTGTCCTAAGATGTGTTTGACCGTCAAGCTTTGTATTATCATTAAATAATGGAACGTTATCGAAGGCAATAATTCAAAATTTTCACACTATGAAAGAAGTTAATAATATTCGTTTAAAGGACTATTAACTATGGAATAACTTCGAAGACCTTATCAAAAAGGCCGCTCTTCCTCAGAGGGTATGGAAAGGTCGATGCTGGAAATTTCCTTGAGAGATCGCATGCGAAATCAGCAGCTCAAATAAAAAATCGGAGTAAAGCTCTTTATCGCCGCGCCAAATATCGTCTGGAGAAATTCTGATGGCCCAGTCATGTCACACACTGCATCGATAATCGGTGAGCTATTTGCAGATGTTGACTCGTGCCCATGTTAGCGGAAACAACCTCTCCGAAAGGCCTCCACTCGGATGAATTTGACGATATAAAAAGAATAATGGGACCTGAATGAAGAAGGAAGGCGAGATCAAAAACGGAATGGATGTTAAGTGTTGGCCAGAGGTCTCAAAGTGTCATCCGAGTGTCTGGCTGCTCACGATCAAGATGATTTGCCTGTAAAAAGATTTAATGTTAATTCCTGTGGCTTCGGAGTTTTTATAACTATTTTTAGAAAAGCTGATGTTTCTTAGTACCCTAATTATATATATTTTTATATATATTTATTATTTTGCCTGTACGGTTTTATGCTTGCGGTAACTAATATTATTATTTCTTTTAATATATGTATATATATATATATTATATATATATATATATATTATATATATATATATATATATATATATATATATTATATATATATATATAGTCATTCTCGTTTAGTGGCTGCTAATATAACACACTCACCGGTAAAATTTCCATTCATTTACTAATTCATTTTTCTAAAATTCTCGTTGCGTCTAGAAACCATTTCAAAATAGGTGAAGGAGTGTCTGTGTGGTAAGTAGCTTGCTTACCAGCCATATGTTTTCGGGTTCAGTTCCACTGCGTGGCTTCTTGGCAAAGTGTCTTCTATAGCTTCGGGCCGACCAAAGCCTTGTGAGTGGATTTGGTAGATGGAAACTGAAAGAAGCCTGTCGTATATATATATATATATATATATATATATATATAGTTAATCCAAACAAAAAAACACAGAAAAAAAGAGAAAAAAACACAGCAACGCAGGACAAGTGTGTGTATATGTTTGTGTGTGTCCGTGTTTGTCACCACCACCACCAACAACAACAACATCGCTTGATAAGGCAGAAGAGACCGATAGAATAAGTACTAGGTTCACAAAGAATAAGTCCTCGGGTCGATTTGCTCGACCAAAGGCGGTGCTCCAGCATGGCCGCAGTCAAATGACTGCAACAAATAAAAGAATATATATATGTATACACACACACACCACACACACACACACACATATATATATATATATAATATATATATATATATATATATATATATATGTATGTATGTATGTATGTATGTATGTATGTATGTAATACATAGAGAGGGAAGGGGAGAGAGAGAAGGAGACAGACAGGTAGAAAGACAGAGATATGCTTGTATTGCTTTCTTCTGTTGTTTCTGTCATGGACTGTGGCCATGCCGAAGCATCTCTTTGTGAAATATAAGTTGAAAGAATCGACATCACTATTTTAGTTTATTAGTTGTTTTTTTTAGCCTAGTACTTATTTGATCAGAGTACTTTTGATGGACTGCTCACTTAGCGGGACGTAAACACACGAACACTGTTTGTAAAGCTCCGGTGGAGTCCAAACACAGATACAAAGACACACACACATATATGTATATGTATATATACGTATATACTTGTATATGTGTATACGTGAGTGAGTGCGTACATGTGTGTGTATGTGTGTGTGTATACATGTGTATATGTGTGTGTGTGTGTGTGCGTAACTGGGTGCGTGTGTAAACTTCGTGTGTGTAACTTCGCGTGTGTAAGACTTCGGTCGACCCGATACTATAGTAGAAGACACTTGCTCAAGGTGCCGCACAGTGGTCCAAACACAGATGGATGTGGTTTGACATGGTTCCATGTGGTTTGGAAGCCACAGCTACACCTATGTGTGTGTTTGTGTTTTTGCGTGAGTGTGTGTGTGTGTGAGCGTGTGTTACTGTGTACGTGTGTGTGTGTGTGTTTTCATTCATACACCTGCATAAACTGCAAAACTTCAACACGAACACATCCCCGCCGCCACATCAAGCACCACTTTGAAAATACCTTCATATGTACGTTGTACTTCAGCACCTACACAACAACAGCCTGTCAAGAAACACCGCTACCTCAACGCACAAGCATCAGAACTCCACCCCCTTCTTCCTCCTCCTCCTCAACATCATGACAATTACGACTTCACCTCGCCGCCATTACCTCACCACGTACGCATCAACATTTGTCAACAATTCAAAGCCATCATCACTATCCAACAGTATGCAACAGCGCCCATCTCAGTGAGAAGCTCCTTCTTCATAATTTATCACATCACATTGACACAACGGTGCACAAACTGCTTGTTTAAGCAAGAAACTAAATATTCAGCGTACGCATGTTTGAACGCAAGAGTGCTCCTAAGCGATTAACAGAGCGTATTTAATTTCCGCACCGTTCCTTTATGGATGGATGATCCCATCGAAAATACCAACCAGTTGTGCTGAACAAATTTCATTAAATAATGAACAAAAGAAGAAAAAAAATAGATATAAAAACCTAATTTCGTTCTGTGTTCTTTTTCAGTTTTTTATACTTTCTTTTTTTCGAATTTTCACCTCGCTTCAGAAGTTTGCATTTGTTACAGTGAACTTGGAATTCTTCATAAATAGCTAAGTAACTGTTGCATTCTAAGCAGTATAAATATATTATAAGGATATTTTTTTTAATACACAATTAAACTTTGTGACTATGTGAAGTGTATCTTTTTTTTTCGTCTTCTTTTATTAATACTGCCCAGTCCAGTTGTAGTGGTGGCGTTGATATCCCTTGATTGAAAATTATTATTATTATTATTATTATTATTGTTGTTGTTGTTGTTGTTGTTATTATTATTATTATTATTATTATCATTATTATTTTTATTGTTGTTATTATTATTATTATTATTATTATTATTATTATTATTATTATTATTATTATTATTTTTACATACGCTGTGTGAACAATAACCACTTATGCTGGCCCGCGTTTGTATGTATGCCTCTGTATGTGTGTGTGTGTGTGTGTGTGTGTTTACGTGTGTATATGTGTGCATATGTATATGTTTGTTTGTATGTATGTACGTGAGGAAATATATATATATTCTGTATAAATATGTATATACAGTCTTGTATCTGTGAGTGTGTGTGTTTGTGTGTGTACGTGTTTGTGTGTGTGTGTGTGTGTGTGTATTTACTTACATTTGTGTGTACTTAATATAGCTCAGGCACTGGTCAGAGTGAGGACATAGGCACTATTAATGCTCGCTTGACCTTTTTGGGAGAGGGGCGGATGCAGCCTTATCAATCTTTCACCAATGCCGGCGTGTCGATCAGAGCGCTATTGTTGCTTCAGACTGGTCCGTATGGCGAAGCTTATTCCAAGAACCTTGCCTTCATTTTGCGCCATTCCTCTCCAGAATTTATTACCAATATCACGTTCATCAACAAAACTTTCATCCGCGAGCCTGGTTTTGTTGTGTAGTGTAATATCTACACTGTATCGAGCAAGTTCTTTCCCTCTGCGATTTGTTCTCCTTTGCAGTCTCGCTTTGTTTTCTTCATCCAGTAAACTAAAGACGTTCCACTCACCGTCAATTGGCTGAATGGTCTGGGGGTCACCATTTATTGGCCACTCTCTGACAACAGGGTGGGTAGCCATGTCCTAAAAACTGGTGGTCAGTCGCCCTGGATGTTGCCGAGCTCCTCCTCTGCTCTGGATTCGGAGGAGAATGGCAATTTGTCAAAGGGTTTAAAGCTGCAACTGATTGCTCACACACATTTGTTGAAACAAATGGGGACACGGAAACATGTGCGTGGAAATATTAAAGTGGGAAAGTCAAGGAGACACACACAAACACATACACAAACATACACACACACACAAACATACACACACACACACGCACACATGTAAATATATATATGTATATACATATACATATATATCCTGCTAGCAAACATATCTATATGTTTATTTGTGTGTGTTCGTGCGCGCATCTGGGCATGTGCGTGAGTATATGCATGTGTGTATGCATATATGTATGAATGTATGCATATATCTATATACATGTAAATATGTGTGTCACTACTCCATGTGTACGTAAGTTTTGAAACCTGAATATTTGGAAATCAAATAGGATACTGTTGCGTTTGTATTGTAAACATAAAGGGGCCCCACATGGGCATGAACCCAGGTTACATCCCAGTGGCCATGTTCTCCAACGTTCATCATAATCACAACCACCAAAATTACCTTGGACTTTTTAAGTCATTTAATCGGCCTCACAATCTATTTGGTACTTGCTTTTCCCAATATAGAACAATGAAGGACACACTAGGTAGTTATCTTAAACACACAATGTCTAAACAAACGGCGGTGTGCTTACAGCTGAAATAGACTCACTGAC
>NW_021833573.1:0-12500 GCF_006345805.1 Octopus sinensis | reverse complement strand
TACATATTTACGTTTGAACGGGCATAGCGTTTACACACAAACACACCCACACTCACCCACACACACACATACACACACAGATATATATATATACACACAAACATATGTATACGTGAACAATATTTTCCGTGCTATGTTTAAAAGCATAACATGGTACTATAATTTTGGACTCGAGTCAAATAGAAGAAACTACGAATCTTTGTTAGAATATCAATGTAAAAGGAGTCGCGATGGGCTAGTTTATAGCGGTATCAAGTCCTCTAAATTACGATAATGACGTCGAACCAAATAATGATATTTTGTATGCATTTAATACGCACGTTCCAGACCTTTTGCGTATAATAGGAAATACTTCCGTTACGCAATATCTCCATCAGTTTCTAGGTTTTGAAATATAACCAACCGATGGAATTTTTTCTATACATATAACGAGAGCAGGAGAAGTCGGTTACTAAGGTACGAGGAAGAATATGTTGAGAGAAGAATGAGGAAGAGAGGTAGAGTCAGTGAGAGGAGAAGAGATATTAAGAGAGGTAGAGGGAAAAGAGAAAAGGAAGAGGAATATGTGAGAGAAGAGGAAAGGAGACTGATTATGTGAGCATAGAAAAACAGGAGGATAATAGACTACAGAGAAGAGAAGTGAAGGTATTTTTCCTCTATTCATTAAGCCTCACCTCACAATCTGTTTTGCCATAGTCACTAGACAGAGGAACACTCTCTGTCCTACCTTGTTACAGGTGTATCGTTGGATGATCCTCACAATTGATTACGTCGATTATCGGAATCGTCGCACACGTGATAACAGCTGTCCGACATAACTCCACAAGTCAGCAACACCCTAACACTTCAGGTTTCGTGGATCTTCGCGTATCTCAGATGGCTCTCATCTGACAGCACTTCAGTACCTGAAGCGTTTACCGCGAACTGGCAGTCGCCCCGATAGCACTGACTGGCCAGGGATTTCTGCAAGTTATCCATGGTAGAATCATACAAGAAGATCCTCCTAAAGAGAGGAGCTAGTTCATCGTCTTCGACGCCTAGAGGTTCAGCAAGAATGTCATCGCTCTCACTCACCACTAGATTTCTACATATTGCTCCCGCAGAACTTCAACCGACCGTGTTGCCCGATAAGAGAAGAGTGAGCGTCTAACAGTAACAATAACGGAGATGTCAATCGTAGATAGGATTTTAATCGATTCACTCACTAGAATGCGGCCATGCTGGAGCACAGCGTTGAAGGATTATTAATTAAACAAATCAACTCTCTTACTACAGTTTCTTTTTGTTTTTTTTTTGTTTTTACACTGGAACTTAATCTCTTTTAGGGGTGCCACAAATCGACACCGGTAATTAAGGTCTTATGCAGTAGAAAAACACAGATACAAAGATACAAACACATAGACTTATATGTATATATATATATATATATATTATATATATATATATATATATATATTTGTAAAAAATGAAGTTCGAAAATCCTGCTATATTATACAATTTTTATATATACATTATAACATGTTTCAGTTCCTGAAATGAACCTTATCAAAAAAAGTTATATATAAAAAAAGGATAGTTCATGCTATCAAATATAAGAAATTCATTTATAATACACAATGGAGTCAGACATCATAAAGTTCATATAGTTTGAAGTGAGTTCGTTCATGCTATATGTTTAAAGTGTATGATGCAGTGGTTCGTGGTGGTGATATGCATTCAATATAAAAAATAGAAAAAATAGATCAAAGTGGTGGAATGCAGTCAATATAAAAAATTGATGTTCCTGAAAGAGCGAGGAATTCATTTTTACCTTGATGACTTATGGTGGGTGTTCGCTGGATGATTCTGGCGAATCTTGTGAATTGTTCTGGTTTTATAACTCCTGTTAGGTGGTCAGTCCAGCGTAGCGTGACGTCATCAACGTTTTGACCAATCGTTTTGTTAGGTGGCTTAGTCAAGCAGAACGGGACGTCATCAACATTCTGACCAATCGTTACCTATCGCTGTATTATAACTGCCTCTTGTCTGTATCCTGTTTTGACCAATCGTTTCGTTAGGTGGCTTAGTCAAGCAGAACGGGACGTCATCAAAATTCTGACCAATCACGACTTATAGCTGTATTAGATCTGTCCCTTGTCTGTATCTTGTTAGGTGACTAGTCGAGCAGAAAAGGACCTCATCAATATTCTGACTAATCTCTGCCCCTTGTCTGTATCCTGTCCAGTCTAGCAAAACTAGACGTCATCAACGTGTTGACCAATCAGAATCGGGTCTGACCCTTAGCTGTATCGTATGTGGTCAGTCCATCAGGGTTAGATTTGTACGAAGAAATCTTTTTATAAATTTTTTTCCTTTTTTTTCCTAAGGCATATTTCCGTCAGTGCGAGTGACTGTTTAAGGTAGCGGCCGTGGTGGAATTTTGCTTCTCCTTTTCGGAGGACCTATCTTTTGTTTTAATATTCCTGGCCCAGGGTGTTTAAACTTGGTCTATATTTTTTTATGAAATACAGTTCTTTATTTTGGCGTTGCGTGAAGGTTGCGTTGTCACTGAATTTATAGAGCGGGTTAGTTGTAAATTTCGGATTTACATTTCCAGCACATCTATCTATGTGTCCGCTGACCGGTGTTTTCCGGTAATCAGGGTTTCTAATTTGTGATTTATGCACCGCCATCCTGTTACGTAAGCTATTTTTTGTATGGCCTATATTCTGCCTATTGCAGCCTGCGCATGTTATGACGTAAATTAAGTTTTCTGATGCGCAGGTGAAGTTTGTTCTAATGGTGAACTGGTGGCCTTGTTCCAGTATAAATTCTGATCCTTCTTTCAAGATGACACAGATTCCGCAGTTGGGCCTTCCGCATTTTCTAACTGCTGGTTTTGTGGTTGATGTTGAGTGCAGTGTAGCTTGGGTTAAAATCCTTTTCAAGGATTTTGGTTGCCGTTTACTTTTAATGATGGTGTGTGTTTCGAGGATCCGGTTCATCTTTGGGTCTCCCTTTAGTAGGGCTGTGCTTTGTAGTATGGTGTTGAAGGCCTCATTGTTGAGTGGGTTGTGTGTAGAGATGTAGGGAAGGGTTTTTAATTGTTCTTTCTTTTTTGGTTTTGTTTGTCTCAGGTCTTCTATACTTAATTTACGTACCCGTTGTATTGCACTGTCTATTAGGGGCTGTGGATAGTTTCTATTTGTGAGTGTGGTTCTAAGTTCCTGGAGACGTGTGTGTCGGGTGTTTGTGTCTGATATTATGGTGCAAATCCTTCTAGCTAAACAAAAAGGGACATTCATTCTAGTGTGTCGTGGGTGGCATGAATCAAAGGGTAGGTACTGTTTGGAGTCTGTCGGTTTATAGTAGATATCTGTCTCTATTTTGTTGCCGGTTTTCTTGATGAGGATGTCTAAAAATGGTAATTCTTTTTCGTTGTGATCCATCGTGAATTGTATATTGTCATTTATTCCATTTAATGGTATTTTAAATTCCTCAAGTTTCTCTATACCTTTGTCCCAGATGATGAAACAGTCATCGAGGTATCTTTTCCAGTTGTTATGTATATAGGTGGCGAAGGTGTTTCCATATTTCTCGAGTGTTATCCGGTAGAGTATTTTCTCGAGGTATCCCATCACTAGGTTGGCAAAAGATGGTGCAGTACGCGTGCCCATCGCTGTTTCCGATCTTTGTCTGTAGAAATCATTGTCAAAAATAAAATAATTGTTCTCTAAAATAAATCTAAGTCCTTCTATTATAAGGTCTTTGTTTATGCGAGTTGGGAGTTCAAAGGGGTAGTTATTCAGCCAGAAGGTGATCGCTTCTATACCTAGGTTGTGAGGGATGTTAGAGTAAAGATTAACTACGTCGAATGATACTAGAAGGGTTTTCTCATTGACTGTTTTAGGGAGGTGGTTGAGCATATCTATATCGTCTCTTACGTAGCTTTTGATGTGTTTTAGGAAAGGTTTAAGAAGTGTGTCTAAGAAATTGCTGAGGCGGTGAGTTTCGCATGCTGGCCCTGCTATTATCGGTCTTAGTTTAAGATCATTTGGTGAAGGGATTTTGATGAGTATGTCGGTGGATGTTTTGCACGTTTCTTTAATTATTTGGCTTTTGTGTACCTTAGGGATACCATAGAACAAACTCGATTTGCATTTGAAGTTAGTGATGTATTCATACTCCTTGTTCGTGAGTACTTCTTGGTATGTGTTGATTAATGTCCTAAGGTTATGCATTATTTTTTGCTGATTATACTGTTGGGCCCTTTCATAATACGTTTCATCTCTTAATAGGGATAGCACTAAATTTTTATAATCGTTTGTATTCATTATTACTATCGCGTTGCCCTTATCTGCCTCCTTAATTGTTATTGTTTTGTCTTCTCTTAGTTTGATGAGGTCGTTCCATTCTCTTTTGTTGAGGTTAGGGCTGTGTTTTTGTTTCTTGATGAATTGAAACGGGAAATTAGTTATGTAGTCACAATAGCGGTCTAAGGCTTTATTCTTTCCCTTGGTGGGGGTGTAATGCTCTTGTTTCTAGCTATTGAGTCCTCCTCTATTTGTTTGTCTTGAAATGCCTCGGTGAGTCTTAGTTTCTGCAGAATTCCGAAATATCATCTTTCATTTCATAGTAATTAGAACGTTGTGGGGTAGGTGTAAATTTAAGTCCTTTGGAGAGTATGCTTATTTCGTTAGGTGTAAGTTCTTTGTTTGAGAGATTGATTATCTTAATTACCTGAGGTTTCTTTTGTTTGTCCTTTGCCATCGTGTGTCCCTGTTCCTGTGTGTAAGGTCTAAAAAATGGTTGGTGTAGTTATGTTCAAAACTACTATTTATCTGTCTCATGTTGTTATAATTGTCAGAGTGAGTTTGTGGTGCTCTGTTCTGGAGTGTGTTGTTGTACCTAGTGTTCCGTCTTAGTTCATCAGGTATATTGTGTTGGTAGTTGTTTCCTCCGTAGTGCATTTGTTGTTTGTTATGTTTCTATGGTTGGTTCCTGGGGTGGATGTTTGGTAGTAGCGTTTTGGTTTGGTTATGTGGATTGTATTTTATAGTATTGTATGTTGTGGCTCTTAGGTTCGTGGAATGGTGTGGTTGGACCCTGTAAGTGTTTTGGGGCTGGTGTAGGTAGTGTGGGGTGCGTTTTAAATGTATTTTTCTGGTGTAGAGTGTGTTTGGATTTCTTGGTGGTTGTTCTGCTCTGTTGGTATGTCTATTTTCGAACTGGTGTGGTGGGCCTCTGTAGGTGTTTTGGGGTTGGTGTAGGTAGTGTGGGGTGTGTTTTAGGTGTACTTTTCTGGTGTAGAGTGTGTTAGGATTTCTTGGTGGTTGTTCCGTTCTGTTGGTATTTGGTTTTGATTTACTTAATTTTATGAAGGGGTTGTTGGATATGTGTTCATTTTTGAAGTTGGTTTCATAATCTAAAAACCAGATGGCGCTCTTTTCCCATCGTTGGAGGGACTTAAGTTCCTCTTTTTCACATTCTTCATTCCATAGTGCTGGTAATGTTTCAGTATTGATGTCGTCTATTAGTTTGATGACTTCTTCGTTGATATATATATATATAAAGTTAATCCAAACAAGAAAACAAAAAACAACAACGCAAGGATGTGGAACAAATAAAGTATTATTGGACGCTCAGGAAAGAAGGGAAGAAGGAGGGTTTGACGTTTCGAGCGGAGCTCTTCGTCGGAAACATAGGAGAAAGAAACATTCCGAGATGGGAAGGACAGAGGAAAAAAAAAATTGCAGGTAGTCTACACGGGGTCACATACTGAAAGGACGGAAGTGGTCAAAAGGAAGGAAAAGTGTTTTTTAAAAACAAAAGAGGGGGTCAGAGAATGAATGGTAAAAGAGGTGTGCGAGATGACAAGGGTGTGTGTGAGTGTATGGTGGACGAGGCTACTAGCAGCAGTTGCGGAATGAGGGTGATGGCTGGTAGCAAGCAGTAGGGAATTAAGGAGTGGGTGGGGGTACCCTAGCAAGTCAGAGGCGGTCAGCAGCAAGGAGGAATCTGTGTGTGCGTGTATATGTATTGTGTGTGTGTTTTGTACGTGTGCGTCTTTTTGTGTGTATGGCGAGTAACTGTGCTTAGACTTAGTGTATGTGTGCGTGTGTGTGTATATATACGTATGTATGATTGTGTGCGAGTGTGCGAATGTCTGTGTGTCTGTGCTTATATGTGTGTACGTATGTGTATGTGTGGGTGCGCGTGGAGGTATATGTTGTGTGTATGTATATGTGTCGGTGTGTATGTGAATTAGTGGGTGTTTGTACGTGTGTATGTGTGTGTGCGTGTATTGTAATTATATGTGAATGTGTGCGCGTACGTGCGCGGGAGTGAATGTGTGTATGTGCGCGTGCGTACAAATGTGTGTTTATATGTTTGCAAACATACGCACACACACACACAAGCACACACACACACTCACAGACATATGCCCGCATATATATATATATATATATATATATATATATATAGATATATATATATATATATATATTTCAGAATTACAACTGTTAGTGGTTTGGAGTTTAACTGCTCTTTCTAGTGAGTCAGATGTCCTATTATGGCCATCTCTTATGTGTTTAACTATATATATATATATATATATATATATAATATATATATATATATATATATATATTATATATATATATATATTGTGCATATATAAATATTTGTATATGTGCATATATAAATATTTGTATATGTATGTATATATATATATATATATATACATATATATTTTTTTTTACTTAAAGTTTAATATACGAGGACACCAAGGCGGCGAGCTGGCAAAAACGTTAGTGCGCCAGACGAAATGCTTAGCGGTATTTCGTCTGCTGTTACGTTCTGAGTTCAAATTCCGCCGAGGTCGACTTTGCCTTTCATCCTTTCAGGGTCGATTAAATAAGTACCAGTTATGCACTGGGGTCGATATAATCGACTTAATCCGTTTGTCTGTCCTTGTTTGTCCACCCTGTGTTTAGCCCCTTGTGGGTAGTAAAGAAAAAGGTATTTCGTCTGCCGTTACGTTCTGAGTTCAAATTCTGCCGAGGTCGGCTTTGCCTTTCATCCTTTAAGGATCGATAAATTAAGTACCACTTACGCACTGGGGTCGATGTAATCGACTTAATCCCTTTGACTGTCCTTTTTTGTCTCCTCTATGTTTAGCCCCTTGTGAGCAATAAAGACATAAGAAACGTTAGCACGCCGGGCAAACTGCTTAGCGTTATTTCGTCTGTCTTTACGTTCTGAGTTCAAGTTCCGCCGAGGTCGACTTTGCCTTTTGACAAATTAAGTTCCATTTGCGTACTTGGGTGGATCTAATCGACTGGTCCCCTCCCTCCAAATTTCAGACCTTGAGCCTAGAGTAGAACAGAATATACGTGGACAATCACTGGAATTGAACAAGTTATTACCACTATTTTGTGGAGGGATATGTTCTAGTGGTTAGAGCAGTGAACATGTGGTCGAGGGATCGGGGGTTCGAATCTCAGACCGGGCGATTTGTGTGTTTATGAGCGAAACACCACGCGGCTCCGGTAGAAGGTAATGGCAAACTTCTGCTAACTCTTTCGTCACAACTGTCTCTCACTCTTTCCTCCTGCACCTAGCAGCTCACCTGGGACGGGCCGGCGTCCCGTTCATGGGGAGAAACTACACACCAATGAAACCTGTGAACCGGCCCTTATGAGCCAGGCATGGCTCGAGAAGAAACAAACAACATTGACACTGTTCTATATAGACGAGATCAGGAATTATGTACGGGCATATGGGGTAGTGGTTAAGAGCGCGTGCTAATAACCGCAAGATTCCGAGTTCGATTCAAAGCAGTGACCTGTACAATAATAATGAAAACAACATCCATCCATGAATTTATTTATTTATTAATTTTTAAATACATATTTTATCTGTGAATTTGCGTGTGTAATCTGGGAATGCATACAATGAGCTTCTTTGCCCTAGATGTATGGAAAACACTCGGCGAGAAACGGAAGAAAATTTGAAGAAAGAAGGAAAAAACATAATAATAATAATAATAACAACAACAACATCGAAAAATACCTTAGGAATGGGAACCTAGGTTCGAAATTTCCCCAAGGCACCTGAAGAAGGCTGGATGGTATATCAGCCGAAACGTTGTGTTTAACAACAAACAAAATGGGGACAAATATCCGTCGAATGTAAATAATGTAAATAATGAACATTGATACTGTTCTACATGGTTGTCTCATATCAAATACTGTAGTTGGGCAGATTTTGCAGAAATGTGTCTGGAGAGAAATAATCAAATGCGAGATGTGAGTACTGAGAGAGTCACTTTTGACCCTTTCCAAGCCTATCATTTTTTTTGTGGGATTTACTGGCATCGAAGCGAGTGTCTGTTTACATTTTAAATCCAATTTGGACATTTTGGATTTCTTTCATATCTAATATATGTGACTGTATCTATACATGCTTAAAGCTATTAGGTATCGTATTTTTTTTAACACTTTGATGGTATAAAATATATATGAAACCATAGGGATGTATGTGCGTGCGTGTGTGTCTGCGTGTGCGTGTGTTTCTGCGTGTGCGCGTGTGAGTACGTGTATGTGTACGCGTTTTGTATGTGTGTATATACATATGCAAAGTGGGTATATATTGTATGTGTCGTGCGTGTGTTTCTGTGTATGCGCGTGTGAGTGCGTGTACGTGTGTATGTATGCATGTATGTATGTATGTATGTATGTATGTATGTATGTATGCATGTATGTATGTATGTATGTGTGTGTGTATATACATATGTAAAGTGTGTATATAGTGTATGTGTTTGTGTAGATGAACGGATGAATGTGTGTAGGTGTGTATATACATATTACATTAAGTATTGTGTAGATTGTGCGTGTATGTGTGAGTGTAGTGTATGTATGGATATCTTTACACATCCTTAAAGTCTTTCAGCTCTGAAGCCGCGTTTATGGTGGGGAACCACCGTTGATGTGTTTATAAGAGAGAGAGAGAGAGAGGGGGGGAGAGAGAAACAGACAGAGACAGACAGACTGAGAGAGAGGGGGAGATTGAGAAAGAGAGATGGAGAATGAGAGAGAGAGAAGGAGATTGAGAGAAAGATTGAGACAGACGAACAGGTGCTTTCAAAACAATGATTAAAAGAAGATCGACATCTTGGATTGTCATAAACTTCAACAAGCTGCCCATTCGAATACAATATAAAGGAACCTCTTTCTTTTTTCGTTTTCTCTTTCTTTCTTTCATCCTTCGTCCCTTTTCTTCCTTCCTTCCTTTCCCTCTCTCTTTCTTTCATTCTTTCTTCCTTTCTGTTTTTCTTTCTTTCCTCCACTCCTTTTCTTTTTTTTTTTTTTCTATTTCTTCCACGTTTCATAATTCACACACACGTGTTTGCATGCCCGCACATGCGCACACACAGATAAGCGCAAATATGTTCGCCTGCACCCCACCACCACCACTCACTCTCTGTCTTTCTCTTTCCCTCTCTTTCTCTTTTCCTCTCTCTCCTTCTTTCTCTCTCTCTCTCTCTCTCTCACACACACACGCATCTGTTAATATTCGGATTAATTTATCAATTATAATGATTATTCACATTGTGTTGAATTAATCATGCACTACCTCATAGTCAAAGCGCTTGGCACAGTAGTTACAGTGTTGGACTCATGAAGCGTAAGCTTGTGGTTTCGATTCCTACACCGGGCGACGCGTTGTGTTCTTCAGCAAGACACTTCATTTTAAGTTGCTCCAGTCCACTTAGCTGGCAAAAGGGAATAATCCCGGGACGGACCGGCGTCCCATCCTGGTTGGATTTTATAAACGCCACTGAAACCGTCAAAAATAGGCTCTTATGACGCGAGGAGGTAACTTTACCCCCTATTTTTATTGGTGCATAGTTTGAAGATTTCAATGAGTGATCGTTTACTTTTAGACGGAAACTGAAAGAAGCGCGTCGTGTGTGTGTATCAGTGTGTGTGGTTGTCCCACACGAACGAATGACAACCGGTGATGGTGTGTTTATGTTCTGTAACTTAATAGTTCGGTAAAGGAAGGAGATAGATTAAGTACCAGGCTTTGATATAAGTACTGGTTCGATTAGTTGGACTAAAATTATTCCAGGCGGAGTCTAATGACTGAAACAAGTAACAGAATAAAAAAAGAAAAGGATAGATAGATATATTGATATATATATATATATATATATATATAATATATATATATATATATATATATAGATAGATAGATAGATAGATAGATAGATAGATAGATAGATAGATAGATAGATAGATAGATAGATAGATAGATAGATAGATAGATATGTTTCTTTATTGGCTACACAGGGCTGAACACAGAGGGGACAAAATACAAAGTAGCACTTTTCTTTGGTGGAAAAGAAAAAAAAGGGTAGAAATTCGATCAAAAGGGATCGCGAAAGAAAAAAAAGGCCGATCAATAGGGATCGTGTATCACAGAAATCTCGTAATTTAAAAAGGGGAAACAGATTAGGTTTATCCGTGGAAAGAAAAGCCTACGGAAAAGACCACGGTAACCTCGGGTAATAGTGTCATGCAAAAAAAACACATTACAGTGAGTGGCTCTCTTTTTTCCTGTCTTTTTTTTTTGGGTTCATCATCATCATCATTGTTCGACCGTGGTCGAGACAATGGAATTTACTATGCTACGCCAGACTTCACGGACGATCATAGCATTACGGAGGACCTGTTGCTGGATGCCTGTATCCCTGGAGATTACATCAGGATAGGAGAGTGTGCGCCCTCTGGTATCGCGAGTAGATGGCTTCCAGAGGAGAAATTACCTCGGTTTCAGCTCTACAACGATGTCCAGCAAACTGGACTCTTCTACCTTTCAGAAGAGATGATACAGGTGGTAGTTTCCCATATATTTGTACTTTGGTTGGATGACGCTTCCACGAGAGATTTTGAGCTCTCATAAGGAGGCGAGTGTAAGTTCCATCCAACCGTCTCTCAAGCTTCTTTGATAACGTCCAGGTTTCTGAGCCATATAATAGAATTGGTTCGACTGTGGCTTTGAAGATTTTAAGTTTGAAATCTCTACTTAGATTGGTTCATAGTATTACGCTGAAGGTGGCTCCGTCATTCATCCTTGCTACGTTCACCCATCTTTTTTTTAAACATTCACTAGACAAATCTTCCCTCTCTACTGTCACTATCCTCTTCAAATGATACTTGAAGAAGTTGATGAGAGATTGACCAGAGAGGAAAGTGTTTGTCTTTAGTACCTTTTAGACGCGTCCACCATACTCATTCTTTCGCCATAACCACAAGTACGATAAAAATGGCTCTTCCCTCCCGTTTCAAGGAAGGGGGTCTGGACAATATTCACGATAGATTCGGTTGATAAACTGACTAGTCCCACACGCGATAGCAGTCGTTCAACATAGGCTCACAGGTCGGGAATGATTGGTCACTGTACGAGTGCGTGTCGGACGGTTTCGTCGCTCTGACCACATCTCGGACAGGTCGGCCCCGTGTTTCTCGAGCCATACCTGTAGAGCTTATCCGGAAGGAGTAGCGCTTCCTGATAGCACTGCCAGGCCAGGGACCTCTGGAAGTTGTCCATATGTCCCGGCTCGAAAGATAGATAGATAAATAAATAGATAGATAGATAGATAGATAGATAGATAGATAGATAGATAGATAGATAGATAGATAGATAGATAGATAGATAGATAGATAGATAGGTAGATAGATAGATAGATAGAGAGAGAGAGAGAGAGAGAGAGAAGAGAGAGAGAGAGATAGCCATTAGTATCAGTTACGCACTGGGATCGATATAATCGTCTTAATCCGTTTATCTGTCCTTGTTTGTCCTCTCTGTGTTTAGCCCCTTTGTGGGTAGTAAAGACATAGGTATTTCGTCTGTCTTTATGTTCTGAGTTCAAATTCCACCGCGGTCGACATCGCCTTTCATCCCTTCGGAGTCAGTTGCGCACTGAGGTCAGTCTAATCGAATGTCCCCTCTCCCTAAATGTCGGGCCTTAAATAGAATTTATGTATTTATCTGTAGCTGTCTATGTGTGTAACTATTTTTGTTTGGTGTTTATGTATGTTTACAGAAGTTTCTATACATTTAGCAATTTATCTACCGATGCATGTCTATATATATATATATATATATATATATATATAGATATATATATATATATATATATATCTGGTGTGTATATATATATAATATATATAATATCTATAATATATATATATAAACCACACATATATATATGCATATATAAACACACATATATATATACATATAAATAGAGAGAGACAGACAATCACACACGAACGCACATATATATCTATATCGGATCAACTTATATAATTATATTCACTTATGTATAGTTTGATGTAGACTCCCCAAGAAGTGTATGTATGTCTTACACGTGAATATAAATATAAATATGTATGGAAGCGTACTCACTGACGCACGCTGTAACACCACTTACATGCCACCGAACATAA